>NC_036857.1:14322837-14333104 GCF_002910315.2 Salvelinus sp. IW2-2015 | reverse complement strand
ACGTCCTCCATAACATTTACAGACACCTGAAATCACACGACGGTGAGTCACCTACTTGTTACTTACTGAGGTGAGCTGTCATGCTGTTATAAAATCCTAGTTCAGGACTCAGGAGAGACACTCAAACCTGCACAAAGTGCACTTAAGACCTCCAAAAATGGCACAAAGTGGTTTGGGGAGAGAACCGAACCACCCACACACAGTGGGGAAAGGAATATCATGAGGTACAGTGGTTCTGTCTATAGCCGAGCACACTGTCATCTCCCAGGCTGTGTTAAGGCTTTCTACTCGGTAGTGCCAGGTGAACACTTACCCTCATCTCAACACCTCACCACAACGAGGTGAACTTCTTGCCGAAACCGGAGATAGCTGATGGATGAAGATAGACACATGGAGGAAGATAGATAGACAAATGGATAAACAGAGAGAGAGACAGACAGGTGTGATTAAGCACATTTTAACAATTAGAATGCATTAGAGTCTGAGTAAAAACATGGAGTCTGAACTCCAGCAGGGCACCTTCTCCTAGTTTTCCTGCTGCCTCCGCAGGGTTTCCTGGTAGGACCTTGGAGAGGAGACTCTCCCCCTCCATCCCAGGTTGACCCGCTGCCGCGCTCCCAATGCCACCGGGTCTAGGGGCGGCCTTGGAGCCTGCAGGATGGAGGGAGAGGGGAGGAAGAGGAAGAGGGATGATGATTAGAAAGACATTCTTTATAATCCAGTTGATGCCATACTCTGTTTTCGTGCACACTATCACAACAGTCTGAAGCCAGTGTATTTATCAGGAGATGAATGCATCAGATTTACACCTCACCTCAAAAGGCCACACAGGTTTACACACTGACTCTGACCCTGGTGTCTATTTCCACAACACAACTGTCTATGCAGCTGTCAGTGAGGTGAAGGTGATGGGACTGTATAGACTACTAGAGCATGTGAACACAGACCCAATTGAGACATGACATGGAAATGAACCTTCCCTCTCTGTTTCCTGAGTTAAGATTATACATCAGCTTCCCAGGGCCTTCTCAGGATTAATCGATGTGATTAAACAGGACACCCATGATACCTGATTACGTAACACTCTGATCGTTTGCATGTGTGCGTCTGTCTGTCTGTCTGTCTGTCTGTCTGTCTGTCTGTCTGTCTGTCTGTCTGTCTGTCTGTCTGTCTGTCTGTCTGTCTGTCTGTCTGTCTGTCTGTCTGTCTGTCTGTCTGTCTGTCTGTCTGTCTGTCGTCTGTCTGTCTGTCTGTCTGTCTGTCTGTCTGTCTGTCTGTCTGTCTGTCTGTCTGTCTGTCTGTCTGTCTGTCTGTCTGTCTGTCCTGTCTGTCTGTCTGTCTGTCTGTCTGTTCTGTGCTGCTTGTCTCTGTCTGTCTGTCTGTCTGTCTGTCTGTCTGTCTGTACTGTCTGTCTGTCTGTCTGTCGTTGTCTGTCTGTTCCTTCTGTCTGTTGTCTGTCTGTCTGTCTGTCTGTCTGTCTGTCTGTCTGTCTCGTTCTGTCTGCTTTGTCTGTCTGTCTGTCTGTCTGTCTGTCTGTCTGTCTTTGGTCGTCTTCTGTCTGTGCTGTCTGTCTGTCTGTCTGTCTGTCTGTCTTCTGTCTGTCTGTCTGTCTCCTGTCTTGTGCTGTCTGTCTGTCTGTCTGTGTCTGTCTGTCTGTCTGTCTGTCTGTCGCTGTCTGCGTCTGTCTGTCTGTCTGTCTGTCTGTCTGTCTGTCTGTCTGTCTGTCTGTCTGTCTGTCTGTTCTGTCTGTCTGTCTGTCTGTCTGTCTGTCTGTCTGTCTGTCTGTCTGTCTGTCTGTCTGTCTGTCTGTCTGTCTGTCTGTCTGTCTGTCTGTCGCTCGCAAGGGTGTCAAACTCGTCCCAAGTAGGGCCTGAGTGTCTGCAGGTTTTGTTCTTTCCTTTCAATTAAGACCTAGACAACCAGGTGAGGCGAGTTCCTTACTAATTAGTGACCTTAATTCATCAATCAAGTGCAAGGGAGGAACGAAAACCTGCACACACTCGGCCCTCCTTGGACTGAGTTTGACACATGTTCTAATGCCTAGGAGAGTACAAGTGTACTAATCCCTCTCAGTGAAATGTTCAGTGTGTGGAGCAGCAGCAGTGTGGATGCAGGCAGGGATACTTACCTATTCCTGTGAGTGGGGGTTGAGGTGTTTTTGCAGGCTGGGCCGCCCCTCCTATGACAGCTTTGGCCCCTATGGCAGTCACAGGGGGTGTGTTTGCGACAGGTGCCTGTTGGAAGAGAGAGACAGAGCGATGAGGAACACGATGGTTGAAGTTGGCAAACTGACTGTATACCATTTATTCTGTTCTGATGCAGATATAAGATTACCCTTATATCATGGCGACCCCTGCTGTAATATCCCATGCCAAAACTTCATTTGACAGACATATTGAGAATGATGAGTATTAGCAATTAGCAAGAGATCGTTTCCTCCCTGCCAACCAACCAGCTGTGCATCTAAACGTGCATCGTGAATTACAAACTGGGAATATGATCTCTGTAACGGGTTATTGGGAAAAATATAACGTATCTAATTAGCTTAGCATTGTGGACGTTTGACAAATAATCACACATGATCTGTTTTGCATTCACTCTACCCTGTGAATGGATGCAATGCTCCACAATTTAGCCTTTTAAATCAATGATTTTGAATCACTCAATGGGCCATTCAGAGAGAACAGGCACCGTAGACAGTTCAAATCAATGTGGGACAGGATGAATGTGAATTAATATGATTTCCTGACAACTGCATTTCCATTTCACATAATAATAATCATACAAACTCTGTGTCCAATCTTCCCACTGTTTGTCCCACCTGCCTGTATTCCCCTCTGATTTCCATAATGCCTCAATATAAGTGTCAAAATACCCTAAAGATGTATATAAAAATCTGACGCAATACCAAGTATGTCGTCAGTATAGGCTACAGCATAAAGATCCTAGAATTCCTATAATACAGGATTTCTATGGGCTACAGTAGAGCATTATATGTAAAACACAACACATAGTCGAAAGACTTTACACATTGTATAGTTGTGTATATTACAAACAAGGTGCTGTATTCAGAGACATAACAAAACAAAGGGAATGGAAGGATTGAGAATGATTTGCAGCGGAAGACATTTTGGGGGATGAATCTCTCTCCTCCATTTGAGTGGAATAGACAGAGGCTGTTACACTGCCACTATCTACAGCCACAGTGCTAATCACAATACTAGATAAGGTCTTCCAACAGGGTTTCACACACTGAAATAAAACCTCCTCTCAGAGTGATGTGCTAGGCCTTATCAGAGAGACAGAGGGAGAGAGGGGGTGGAGAGGGAGATGGAGAGAGCAAGATAGAAATGGGGGACGGTAGAAGAGAGAGGAAGAGGAGAGGGAGAGAGGCAACCAAACACCTCTAATGATGTCAATGCGTTAAATAATCATCTACATACATTTACAGTGATTCTCATTATAATTCATACATTTCCAATCTAGTGCCACTGACTGTAACTACACTTGTACTGTACTAAGTCATAATCCTGTACTCACCACAGTTGGTGGCAGTTGCCCCAGTGCGCCTCCTGCCTGTGGCTGGCGACTGGCCTGACCAGGACCAAGCTGACCAGGCTTCGCCTGTAGACCCTGCTGGGCTTGGCCCGGGCCCAGAGGCTGCTGGCCCCCAGGAGTGGTGCCTGCAGGGATGGTGCCTGTCTGCCGTGCCGCCGAGGTCTGGGGCTGCTGCTGCAGCTGGGTGCGTTGGCCTGGCTGCAGCCCGTCCTGCTGGGAGGTAGGACCCTGTCCCCTGGAGCCAGGAGGCCCACTGGTGGAGCCCTGCCCACGTCCAGAGCTGCCCTGGCCCCTGGAGGTAGAGGAAGTGTAGCCCTGGAGGTCCTGCTGCTTCCTGGAGGAAGTCCGCCCATCGTGAGAGGACGAGGACTTGGTGGAGCGGCCCTGGCTGTGGTGGTGGCCCGAGGGGTCCCTGGAGTAGTCTGACGAGTGATACCCCCCCTGGGAGCGGGTGTCGCCCCTCTTTCCCGACGAGGACAACTGGCGGGAGTCGTGGCGCATGGACGGGTCTTTGGGATGGCCCTTGGAGGAGCGAGCGGAGCGGGGCTCGTCCGAGTGGCGGGACGTAGAGGAGTGTCTCCCGGAGCTGCCGCTGCCGTGGGGGCGGTGGTCCCGCGAGGAGGAGTGACGGGCTTGGCCATACTCGTCCTGGGGCCACAGGTCCTCCTCTGTGGGCTCCTCGTAGTCGTGGTAGGTGTGCTTGACGTGGCGGCTGCGGCCGGACGAGGAGTGGCCTCCACTGCCGTAGTGACGGGAGCCGGAGCGCAGGTCCCTGGGCTTCTCAAACCAGTCTGTCTCCTCTTGGCCAAGATTGTAGGCTTTGGAAACCAAGAGCAGATCACAGTCAATCTCCAAGTCTGACGGCGACAGAGGCATGCAGACTGAGGCCATGCAAAAGAAGAACGGGAAGGAGAGAATAGAAAGAGAAAGGAAAACAAAAAAACTAAAGAGAAGTCAAGATTTACACCCATGCATAATGCGAAAACAAGACACACATAAAAAAAGAAAACAAATGTAAAACACTGATGAAAGAAAATCACAAAATAAGTTCATCACATCAAGTAAATGAAACAACTTTCACAATAAGACGGTATTGTGTGAAAAAAAGTTGTGCATCTCAGAATAACATGCAAGTGAAAAGAAAGTGACGAACTAAGTGAAGAAACTGGACGTGGCTGCTCATGCAGACAGCGCAGACAGCAGTCAGTCAGTCGGGACGTGAGCAGCCAGAATGCGCCTTGAGACACAACACCAGCACAGCATGCAACGACTCTCTCTCTTTCTCTCATCTAGCCTTATCTCTGGTTGGGTGGGGGATAATTATTCGTGGGTAGAGACTGGCATTCAGCACCCATTTACCTTCACTGTCCGAAACAGCGCAATGCATATCGTCTATAATGTAAGAATTGTCGGGTTTGTAGACGTGTGTCCGGGGCAAGTCTCTCATGTGATCCTGCACGTCAGGCATGGAGTGGCTGGAGCCGTACTGGCCATAATACTGACTACTACGGCTGTCGTACAGCTCTGGGCCCAGAGAGGAGGCCCTCACATGAACACCCATGGGGCTGAGAGGGCTCTCCTCCGACGAATACTGAGAGCGCATGGGGGGTCTGCCCCGGCTATAGCTCGCCCTGTATGATGAGCGCTCCCTGTCCCCATCTCTCTCGTAGGAGCGGCTGCGGTAGCCGGCGTAGTCCTGGGATGAGATCTTGTCCATGCCGTAGCCCGTGGAGCGCGAACGGCCCGAGGTGTAGTACATGCGCTCCTCCGGATAGGAGTATCTCTTCTGCTCGTAGGCGCTCTTCCTCAGGCCGTGTGCCATGTCGTCCTGCAGCTTCCTGGGCCGCGACGCCACGCTGAAGCTGCCGCCGCCCGACGTGCTTGCGGCGTAGGAGGCCAGGTCTGCCTCCACGTCGCGTGCTTCCTCGATGGGGGAGAACTTGGAGATCTTCTGCTCCCCGCCTTGCTTGCGGTGTTTGCTGCGCTTGGAGGACATGACGGCCGGAGCCAGGCTCTTGGAGGCGTGCCTCTGGACGCCGGTGCGCTGTGCGCCGTGTTTGGTGTAGTCGTCATAGTAATAGGAGGACCCCCCACCCATGCTAGTGCTGCTGCTGCCCACTACTCGGCCGTATGTGTCTGACCCTCGCGGGTGGTAACTGCTCTTACCCCTGCTTTGGTGCTCGTACAGGTCTTCCTCCCTGGTCAGCTCGTCCTCCGGCCTGCCGTAGGAGCTTCCTCCTCTCGCCGGACCGCTCTCCCCTGTGTAGCGTCCACCGTGGCCGTCGCTCCGGTGCATGTCCGCTGTGCCGCCCAGGCCCTCCTTGGTCAGCTCGCTGATGTCATCGCACATGACGTAGTTCCTTGGGACATTCTGCTCCAGGCTTGCGGGGCCATAGAGACCGTCCTGCGCATAGGTAGAGGGGCTGTCAACTGAGTGCAGACGGTCAGATGGAGTGCCGTGGCCGTAGCTGTTGGCCACTGTCGCAGTGTATTGGCCGTAGGAGCTGGCTGTAGTGGTGGTGTAGCCGTAGGTGTTAGCTGTGGTGGTGGTATACTGGCCATACGTACTGGCCGGGGTGGAAGTGTACTGCTGCCCGTATGTGTTGGATACTGTCGTGGTGTACTGGCCATATGTACTGGAGACTGCCGTAGAGTATGGCCCATAAGTGTTGACCATGGTGGTACCACCAGTATACTGTCCGTATGGGGGTGCCCCACTGGAGGAGGAGTAGATAGTGTCTTGGGCCGTGGTGGTCACCCCTACAGTGGGGTTGCTTACGACCTCATAATTGGTGGGCATCTTGTGCTCCAGGTCAGCCAGCGAGGTCTGTCTCGGTCTCTGGTGGACAGTGAGGATGTCTACCTGGGGCTGGTAGGGAGTGATCTGCCCAGGGCCAGCTGGGTAGGACACCTGACTGGGGTATGGAGAGGTGTGGGTGGGGTAGGGAGGTTGGCCAGGCTGGGCATGCTGGAATCCCTGGTGGCTAGGCTGTTGCTGTTGCTGAGGCAGTGGGTGCACACCCTGCTCTATCGGGTAGGGGAGATGGCTCTGTGGGAATGTGTGGGAGGAGAAGGACTGGGTCTGGTAGGATGGGGGAGGATGTTGGGTCTGCAGGGGGGTGGGCTGGGGGAGAGCCGCTGCCTGGGACACTGAAGGGTAGGGKGGCTGGTTGAAGGCTGCRGTCTGRTAAGGGGTGCCRGGCTGGGGWGCTGGAGCTGGCTGGCTCWGGSKGTGGTAKGACTGGTAGGAGACGAAGGAGGAGRTKGGAGGRAACTGGGCGGCTGTGTTGARGTCGCTGGTGWACTGGCTCAGTGGTGCTGTGCTSGGTCTGGTCAGCACCCCGTTGCTCTCGTAGGAAGCTACMGCSGCCGC
This sequence comes from Salvelinus sp. IW2-2015, assembly GCF_002910315.2. Classification (NCBI taxonomy): domain Eukaryota; kingdom Metazoa; phylum Chordata; class Actinopteri; order Salmoniformes; family Salmonidae; genus Salvelinus; species Salvelinus sp. IW2-2015. The sequence goes on along the minus strand of NC_036857.1, from coordinate 14,326,173 downwards.
CAGCCGCAGGTTATTCAGCTCGCTGTCTGACATGTAGTCTCGCGGGTCGCCCATGCAGCGYAGRTAGGCCAKATCCCTCCTCTCCCTCTCCTTCACCAGGGTTTCCTTGCGCTGATGAATGCCCAGCTCCAGGTAGCGCAGCTTGGCATCAATCTCCTTCTCCTCCTCCTCCAGCTCCTGCTGCTGCTTGCGGAGCTTGGTGGACTCCTGCTCCACGGCCTTCAGCTCGTGGGTGAGGTCCTTCAGCAGGCTGGCTTTGGCTGCCAGACCTGGCCTGGTCCCGGCCCTCAGGGAGGGCACGGAGGGCATGTACATCTGGGGGAGGGCCGGAGTGACAATGGGGAGGTGGCTTTCCTCTGGAGGGGGGCTGGGCAGGGTCCTCTTCACCTTCCTCAGGGCGCTCTGCTGCAGGGCGGCCAGCTGCAGGGAGACAGGGGGCAGGGCCATGAGAGCAAGGGTTAGGGAAAGAGCTTGCACAACAGAGCATTACACATGTGACATAGATATGTATTGTTCCTCAAGGGCGATACGAAATACAAGGTACATTCTTAAAGTGTGATTATACATTACTTAATGTGCCTGTGCAAAAGAGAAAAGCAATAAACAAATTGCTGTAAACTGAAACTTGATAAATACTGTATCAATATTTTTGCTACCTTAAATGGCATTGCTACAGTTACAAATGTCTATAATTTAACATTTCCACTAACATTTCTCTATTATGTTACATCCTCAGCCATGCCACAACTGTGCACGCAGCACTAAGTGGGCACAGAATAAAACTTAGTGGTAATTAAATTTAGATTCCATTGGGAGTCAAATTAATCACAGCCAGAGTCTCAAGAAAGGCCTGGGAAGATAGCCCCAGTATCTGTCAGCAACATGAATGTTTAATTAACTATGACCATTTCATAAAGATGCTCCCACAATAGAAGTTCTACATAAACTCAGCAAACGTTTTACAATCATGCACTTCTCTTCAGCAATTCTAGCATCATCTATGAGTAGGGTATAAAATAAATTCCCCTCCACTCTTAAATCGCCTTCAAATCCTCAATATTTATGAAATCAACCAACTTCAAGTCTGTTTTTTGTCTTCCAATTCCAAATGAATCTACTCCCTGTATATTTTCAAATGCTATTCAAATTCAAAACACAGGTTTATCATTACTCTACAAGAACTGCCACAGATCTCCACACCCCTTTATTCCCGTACAAGATTAGGTCAATTCTCCATCACCTACAGAGGTCCGTTTTTTAACAGTCTCCTTGACCACCTCAAATACCATATCAGCTCCTTCAACAACTCCATTGAATAATTTCCTGCCTATCAGTCACTTATTTTGATTATGCATTTTACTTGAATGTCTTTTTTCTCTCTCTCCCCCCTCCCCCAAATCATGAAGTTTACCTTTTTCTTTGTGTAAATCTCCAATTATTTGTTTATTAGTCTTAAAAATCAGGATACTTTTTTTGGTTTGGTTTTATTCTATAAATATTTGAAAGAGGGAGGTGCCTTACAAGCCTCTCAGTTGTTTTTTTTAACCTCGACTGTTCTTTCCAGTTGCCTTTTAAACTCATCATATTATTTAGTATTTTCTTGTGTGAAAAATAATTAACAAAGAAAGCATTATTCCCAAATACGACAGATGGTCACTTAAATTTCGGAATTGTTTCAATCTGTATATAGGGGAGACAAACATCAATACGAAATTTGCCACTTGAGCAAAAGTAACAAACAGCTGGAGTTAGTTTTAGATGAATGGAGATATTATTGACAGCATTTGCCTATGATGATATTCAAAATTGCCAAAAAACATCAATAACTTTTCAATGTAGAGATCATTTGACTGTGTTCACTTAAGCTGTGCATTAGTAAGATGTTGGAGGACATACGTCTATGGTGCTTTTTGAAACTAGAGCTCTATCACAGTGTAACTGTGTGTAAATTGTGTTGTGTGTTTTGTGTTGAGTATACACTCTTAAAAGTAAAGGAGCCTGGAAAAACCTTTCGGGGTTCTATAAATTGCCTCTCCGGGAACCTTTCCAGTTGAAAAAGGTTCCTCGAGGAACCCCTATGTAAAGGATAAAACAAGAACCTTTTTGTGATGAGAGAGGTTCAATTTAGAGCCTTTTTAAATATATATTATAGAGGTGGCAGACTATCAGAAGATTGAAGGCGTGGCTTTCACATAGTTATTTTGGGCCACCCGTTAGAGTAAATGTAATTCCTGTTCATGAAGTTAAGTTTGTACACTGCAAATTAAAATGTTTCTTGAACATTTATGCATATTACATAATCTATTATAATATTAACATTGCTGATTACATATAGTAATAAAATGGTATCTATTCCAGTTTTGGGATTTGCACATGCTCTTGAGGAACTCATACGCCACTGTAAGGCTTATTGAAGCTACAAAATTGTCAGTGTTCAACCTGAACATGTGATGACAATACAACAGAACAGATTAACAGGAATTACATTTACTTCCACGGGTGGCCTAACAAGATCTATCTGAAAGCCATACCCTTACTAARCCACTCYTCCAGTCCAGGGTTCCTCCAGGAACATTACATTGAAACATTAAAGCAGTGGTGTCAAACTCATTCCATGGAGGACCTAGTGTCTGCTGGGTTTTTGGGTTTTCCTTTTAATTAAGACCTAGACAACCAGGTGAGAGGAGTTCCTTACTAATGAGTGACTTTAATTCATCAATCAAGTACAAGAGAGCAGTGAAAACAGACACTCGGCCCTCCGTGGAATGATTTTGACACATGCATTAAAGGTTCCTCCAAGAGCTCCTCAATTTACCAAGGGTGCGAATATAAACCATTGACTAGCAATGGTTCCTTGAAGTACTGCAGGGATTCCTTGAGGATCTCCAGGGTTCCTCGAGTCACCACTAATTCTAAGAGTGTAGCATCGCATGGTAATGCACTGTATGTTTATGGGGCCATATTTTCATATTATGCTGCCAATTTGATACATACTACAGTAGAATGCATACAGTACTTAACAGTAAAAAGACAACTGTCCATGTGATCTTGCGATTTCAGTCTTTCAGTCTCTGCATGTGTACAGAAATAGCTGTTGAGGATCAAAGGATTGACCTTATGACCTACCTGGCTCTGAAGAGCTTGCTGCTGGTACAGGTTTAGCCTGGCCTTGGTGTGCTCATCTGTAGTGGGGCTTAGGGGCTTGGGGTCTGACATGGACCTCTGTGTGCTCTTAATGGGCCGGGGCATGCTGGGGTGGCGCTGGGGCGACTCGACCGTGTAGGCTTTCTGCTGGGGGGTGACGTGGGCCTTGTTCAGCCCGCCGGTGGAGAGGGA
>NC_036857.1:14307616-14319867 GCF_002910315.2 Salvelinus sp. IW2-2015 | reverse complement strand
CTGCTTGCGGAGCTTGGTGGACTCCTGCTCCACGGCCTTCAGCTCGTGGGTGAGGTCCTTCAGCAGGCTGGCTTTGGCTGCCAGACCTGGCCTGGACCCGGCCCTCAGGGAGTGCACAGCGGGCATGTACATTTGAGGGACGGCCGGGGTGATGATGGGGAGGTGGCTCTCCTCTGGAGGGGGGCTGGGCAGGGTCCTCTTCACCTTCCTCAGAGCGCTCTGCTGCAGGGCAGCAAGCTGCAGTGAGACGGGACAGGGCCGTGAGAGTAGGGGGTTAGGGTTAGCTAGCACAACAAAGCACTGCACATGTGACATAGATATGTATTGATTCTCAAGGACGATACTAAAAACAAAGTATATTCTTATGGTGTGATTGTACATTTCTTAAGGTGCCTGTGCAAAAGAGAAAAGCAATAAACAAATTGCTGTAAACTGAAGCTTGGTAAATATCAATATGTTTGCTTCAGTTACTTTGCAGTGCAAAGTAATACAAATGTCTATAATCTAACATGTCCACTAACATTTCTCTATTATGTTACATCCTCTGCCATGCCACAACTGTGTAGGCAGCACAATGTGAGTGTGTAATAGTTAATTACTTCATCGTTTAATTGTGGTAATTAAACTTGGATTTCCATTGGGGGTTAAATTAATCACAGCCACAGTCTCCAGAAAGGTTGGGGAAGATAGCCCCAGTATCTGTCAGCAACATTACTGTTTAATTATGACAAACTCATGAAGATGCTCCCACAGCAGTTCTACATAATCTCAGTAAATGTTTTACAACCATACACCTCTCTTCAGAAATTCTAGTAGGGTATCAAATAAGCCCAATTAATACCCAATAAGATTGGAGGTCTAATAGAGACAAGCTATATTCAGTCGTGCCAGTTCTGACAGTCGTGSCAGTTCTGACAGTCGTGGCAGTTCTGACAGTCGTGCCATTTCTGACAGTCGTGCCAGTTCTGACAGTCGTGCCAGTTCTGACAGTCATGCCATTTCTGACAGTCGTGCCATTCTGACAGCGGGCCATTCTGACGTGTGCCATTTATGAAAACGTGCATTTTGACAGTGTCGCAGTTTCTGAAGTCGTGGCCATACTGACAGTGTGCCAGTTCTGACAGTCGTGCCAGTTCTGACAGTCGTGCCAGTACTGACAGTCGTGCCAGTTCTGACAGTCGTGCAGTTTGACAGTCGTGCATTCTGAAAGTCGTGCAAATGAGATCAGTGCAGTCTGACAGTCGTGCCAGTTTGACAGTCGTGCCAGTACTGACAGTCGTGCCATTTCTGACAGTCGTGCCAGTTCGACAGTCGTGGCAGTTCTGACAGTCGTGCAGTTTTGATCCACGTATTCATCGCCTTCAAATCCTCAATATTTATGAAATCAAACTATTTCAAGTCTGTTTGTTTGTCTTCAATTCAAAATTAATCTACTCCCTGTTTCTGTTCAAATGCTATTCAAATGTAATACTCAGGTTCATCATTACCCTACAAGAACTGACACTGAATTCCACACAACTTTTTTCCGTACARGATTAGGTCAGTTCGCCATCACCCACATTACAGAGGTCAATCATTATCTGTTAAGTCTCCCTGACCCCCTCAAACACTGCAACAGCTCCTTCAACAACTCCTTCAAATACAAAATGAAAAATATCTACTGGACATTCCACTCAATGACTCATCCCAATAGTTTCCTGCCTATTTGTCACTTACTTTGATTATGCATTTTAATAATGCATCATCCACCACTAATCATAATTTTTTCCTTTTTCTTTGTGTAAATCTCAAATGATTTATTAATTGGTCTTAAAAATCTGGATACTTTTTTCTATGGTTTTATACATATTTTAAAGAGGGCCTTACAAGCCTCTCAGTTTTTTTTTTTACCTGTCCTGCACACGCTTCCGTTTGCCTTTTAAATTCTTATCATACTGTTTTGTATGTTATTGTGTGCAAATAAATWAATTAATAATAATAAAAATCACAAAAGAAAGCATTATTCACAAATACGGCGGACGGTTCACTTAAATTTCAGAATTCTTTCAGCATTTTCTTCCCTTCATAGTAATCTGTATATAGGGGGGACAAACGTCAATCTGTAATTTGCCATTTAAGCAAGAGTAACAAACAGTTGGAGTTAGTATTGGATGAATGGAGATATCATTGTCAGGTTTTGCCTGTAATGATGTTAACAATTTCTTGCCAAAAATATCAACTTTAATGTAGAGATACTTTGATAGTGTTCACTTAGGAAGTTGTGCATTAGATGTTGGAGGACATGCCTCAATGGTGTTTTTTTAAACTAGAGATCTGTCAGTGTTAAATGTGTGTAAATTGACTTGTATGTTTTATGTATAGTATAGCATTGTATGTTAATGCACTGTATGTTTATGGGGCCACATTTTAATATCAGTCTGTCAATTCGATACATACTGTACTACAGTTGAATTCATACTCAACATTAAAAAGACAACTGTCTATGTGAGGCTACGATTTAAATAAGACTTTGCTCTCTTTCAGTCTCTGCATGTGTACAGAAATAGCTGTTGAGGATCAAAGGATTGACCTTGTGACCTACCTGGCTCTGAAGAGCTTGCTGCTGGTACAGGTTTAGCCTGGCCTTAGTGTGCTCGTCAGTGGTGGGGCTCAGCAACTTGGGGTCAGACATGGACCTCTGTGTGTTCTTAATAGGGCGGGGCATGCTGGGGTGGCGCTGGGGTGACTCGGCTGTGTAGGCCTTCTGCTGGGGAGTGACATGGGCCTTGTTCAGCCCGCCGGTGGAGAGGGACGTCTCCAAGAGGCGGTGGGGGGAGATGGGGGAAACGGGGGAGTAGAGCACCTGGGGGGACTTGGGGGGCTGACGGATCAGGCTGGAGAGGGACTCATTGTGGAGGTGGTTCATGGGCTGGGTCTGGGTCTGGGTCTGGTAGCTGATCTCCATGGGGTCAGACCTCCTCCTGTTCTGCTGCTGCCGCGGGTCGGCGGAGCCAACCAGCTGGATACCCGTGGAGTAGGGGCTGATGGTGGTGGGCACGCTGAGCTGTGGCACCACCACGCCCTGAGACTGGGCCTCCACATCTGTTTGGCAGGCTAGGCTTTGACCCTTCTGGGTCCTTTCAGGGCCTGATATGTAGTGGACGATCTCCACTTTGTTCGGGTCTGGGACAGTGACGTGGATGGCCGGGGACACCTTCCCCAGCTGGTCTGTTTCGGTCTGGCAGGAGCAGTCTCGAATGGTCTGAATGGCGATGCTGGATGAGGTGGCCGTCTTGGAGGCTGTGTCAGTCTTGTGGTCGGCCCCGGGATCCGAGTGCCTGGAGAAGCGTGAGCGTCTGCGTCTCACAGGCTGCTCCCACTCCACTTTCTCCTCATCGTCGTCGGTCTGGACGCTGCGGTCCACGCTGCGCCTGTTGCGTCTGCGCCTAGACATGATGTACCTCTCCTCACCGTCCTCTTCGTCTGTTTGAACGCAACTGTCCACGATCCTCCGGGCTCCGTAGAACTCAACGCTCTCGCCCTCCATTCCATCCCTCAGTCGGGGCATGGAGGTGGAGTTCTGCTTTCTCATGTTGGTCCTGGTCTCCATCTGCTCCTCATTGTTCCTTAGACACATGTCTGAGGAGGAGTTGGGCAGGGACCTGAAGCCCATTTGGTTTCTGTAGGGCTGCAGCATCTGGCCGCTCTGGTCCAACTGAGCGGCTGCGGTGGCTGCAGCAGCAGCAGCTGCAGCAGTCTTTTGTCGCTTCTGCTCCTCGAGCTGCTGCTGGAGCTGCTGCTGCAGCGACTGGATCTGGTCAAGCTGGGCTTTCTGCTGGGCCAACTGCTCCTTCTGCATCACCAGCTGGCTCTCCCTCTCAGCCTGCTGCTGCTGCAGGACCTGCTCCTTGATGGTCTGCAGCTCCTGGATCTCCCTGTGCACCAGCATCTGCTCTTTCTCACGGTGCCGCTGCAGCTCCATGCGCTCTCTCTCCAGCTCCTCCTGCAGACGCAGCTGACGCAGCTTCTCCAACTCCACGCGTTCCCGCTCCATTTGCAGAAGCTGCTCCTGCTGGCGGTGCAGCCTCTCCTCCTCAGTCTCGGTCTCCGGGTTGACAGGGCCGCTGGAGGGTGGGGTTGGGTGATGGGGCTGGGTGCTGCTCTGGGGCCCAGTGTAGCTTTGTGTTGGGGGGTAAGCATGGGCTGGAGGTGGCTGGCTCTGGGGTGGATGCTGGCCCTGAGGGTGGAATTGAGGTTGCATGTGCTGGGGCTGAGCTGGGGGCTGGTTCTGAGGCTGGACCTGGGGCTGCCCTGGGGCCTGAGTGTGGAGGTGAGCCTGGGTCAGGTTTATGGGCTGCTGCTCGGACTCCGTTGGCAAGCTCACTGAGGCTGATGTATGGGCAACAGGAGATTGATACAGGGGATCAGATCCACTTGATGTCACAGAGGGCTTCCCTAGGTAGATTGGGGCATCCTGAGTGGTGGTGACGGCGGCAGGCATGCTCACAGGGGCCGACGTCGTAGATGGGAAGACGTTGGGAGCCGGATAACGGTATGGGGCCTGTCCAGACATAGGCATCCGTGGGTTCACAGGCATCCTGGTGAGGCTGGCCAGAGGCACAGGTGTCATATTGGCTGTGGGTAAAGGCCTGTACACTCCACTTAATAGCGGGCGCAGCACTGAGGCAGGCTGGGTAGTGATTGGCAAGGTGGAGGCGATGGGTGTGTTGATGGTAGAATAGGTCATCCCATCTGCAGACCTCATGGCAGACGGGTACATGGCTCGGAGGCTGGCTTGCCTGGCATTGATCATGTTGGTGAGCGCTTGGGTGTGAGAGATTGGCTTCCCGTCAGGTCCATAGAGCATATTTTGTCTCATAGAGTTAAGCCTGCCACCTGGACCTGTTCCTCTGCCTACACCGTATTGCACAAGCTCTGGGTTGCTCCCATAGCGGTCCATTGAGTTGAGGGCAGCGCACATTCGACTGATCTCTCTGGCAGTGGTGGCACTGTACTGGGCCAGGTTGGACTCCTGGAAGTTAGCGAGGTCTCGGGGAGAGTAGCCATAGTCAGAGCTGATGTTTGACAGGGAGTTGAATCTGCGTATGGGCAGGGCAGTTGCAGTGATGTCCCCTCCATGGCGTAGGTCAGTGTAGGAGCCATACTGCATGCCCAGTCCGAGGAAGCCTCCCTCATAGGTGTGTTTCATGGTGCTGAGGTCCACAGCCAGCTCTCCAGAGGTCTGGAAGTGTGGGTCCATCTTGGAGTGGTAGGACTGGAGTCCGGCCTCTGCTAGGTTGGTGTCAGACATCGAGGGCTGTAGCCGGCCAGGGAACGGTAATGTGTAGGCTTTACGCCCATCCATAGAAAACTCCTGATACTGGCCCTCCTGGTCCGACTCATAAGAGAGTGGTGGCACAGAGTGTGGTCTTGGCTCTTGAGTGGCCAYTTTCTCATCAACATTTGGCTTTTGGGAGAATGGTCCGCCAACGCAGCTACCTCCAAATGGGAGGTGGTACACAACATCACAGCAAGCTGGTTGGTTCTCAGCTTTAATCTGCCCCCCTGTGAGGTCCACGGCATCCTTGCCCTCCTCTGTCTTCACCAGCTGGGTCACTGGTCCTCCCTGTGGGGCCCCATCCATTTGGACCATCATGCCATGAGGCCCACCCCCAGCCAGGTGCATCACACCTGCCGGGGTTGGTTTGCTCTTCAGCTCCAGGGGACCTCCAGTGCCGTAGATATCAGGGGCAACGGCAGGGGATATAGTACTGACCACGGCTGCGGTATTGCTGGTTTGGCTGACCAGAAGGTCTTTCTTGAGCAGCGTCATCTGGCCTGGTAGGTTGAACCGAGCTACGGAGGACTGCTGCTGCATCTGGTGGTGTTGCTGGAGCTGTTGCTCCAAGAGCTGCTGTTGCTGTTGAAGCTTTTGCTGCTGCTGGAGAAGCTGCTGCTGCTGGATGCTCAGGTCCTCCAGCTTGGCGTCGATCTTGGGGATGGATGGGTCAGTGGGAGGTGGTTTGTTCTGTGACAGGCACATGGCTGAGCCCATGCCCTGACCGAGGTCAACTCTGTTTTGTAGAGGGTCCCCATAGACCATGGGCTGTTGGGGCTGTGATATGAACATGGAGGTGGCCACCGTGACGCTCATCGTGGTTGCAGTGGATACCATTACGTGGGGCTGCTGCTGGGTGTTCAGGTTCATGATGAGGGGCTGGATGATACTGGAGGGGTGGCTCCCCTCGGGCCCGCTGGTGTATTTGCGTGTTTCTCTGGCCAGGGAGGTAAGATCCATGCCATGGGCAGTCATGATAATGGGAGCTGCGTTAGTGGCTGTTCTCAGATCTACTGTTCTCAGATCCACCACACTCCCACCATGGATCATCTGGCCCGGCTCGACACTCGAGGTCCCAGGGATGCTGGAGATCCTGCAGAGAGAGATGTTGTCCATAGACATGGAACCACGGCTGTAGGTGCTAGCTGTGGTGACCATGCTGGTTCCAACACTGACCTTCTCCACCTTCTGCATCCTATAGAAGCTGTGCTGGGGAGACTGGTGGTATGGAGGGGTGTCTGGCGGACTGGCCTGTGGAGAGTAGCTGTCAAATGTCGACTGTTGGATGAATCTGGTGGGCGAGGATAAAGGTGACGTGGCGGTGTTGACCGTCATTGGTTTGGCAGGGCTTGTGGGCTCTGCGACCATGTAGGGGGCATGCTGGGAGGATTGCTGTCTGAAGAGACGTGGGGATACGGCCCTTTGAGATGTCTGTGTCCCCTGGGCCATCACTGGGGAGGTGGGCCCCGAGCCAGCCGACAGAGCCTCTATGCCTGGGCTGAATGTCTGAGTGGATATCTCGGCACTCCTGGAGGGTGAGCGACTTGGGCTCTCAGTGGGCGAGGCAGAGGGAGACAGAGGGGAGCTGGAGCTCTTGTAGTACGAGTACATCTTTGGCGAGCGGGGCTCTATGACATGCTCTGAAGATGTCGCACTCTCTCTAGCTTGGACCCCTCGGCTCTCGCCCACCCTTCTCGCAACCACCTCTCTTTGGCTGTAAGCCTGTGTTATCTCCGCTATCTTGCTGCACACATTTGAGATGGTTGTGGTTGAAGTGGCAGGTCCTCCAGTTTGTCGACCATACATGATGGATTGGCTGGTCGTCATCGTTTGACTAGCGCTTGTGTGAGAGATGGTCACTGCATCCCGGGAATAAACCCCGTAGGCTGCTATTGTGGTGGCGGCCGCCACTGGAGTAATGCCATTTTTACCCGTCTGGCTCTTCATCCCGGCTTTATGGACATCTTTGGAGTAGTGTTGTGTCACCCGTACATCAGGGATCCTTCCTCCGGTCTCAGAAAAAGTCACAGGTGCAGAGAGCTGAGTGGGGCTGTTGCCAGGAGTCAATAAGTCATTGGTCTGCTCAAGCAGCTTAGCGAAGGCCGACCCTGTATCTAAAAGCTGCTTATCTGGATAGGTGCTGTCGTCTATTTCCACCTGCTTGTCTGCTTGCTGCTGTAACTCCAGGGCTGAGGATTGATGCATCTTAGTGATGTTTTGGGAGGTCTGGCGGATCTCTTCGTAGATGTCTCCTGTCTCTGCCGCCTCGTTTTCATAACTAGTCTCAGCCTGCTCATACTCATACTCATCTTCATACTGTTGGCCATTCGTGTCGTCCTCATATGCACTGTTGTGTCTCCCTTGTTGCTGCTGCTGTTGCTGTTTCTGTTGTTTCTGCAGCAACTCGGCTTTCCTCATCATTTCCTCATACACCTCCTCAGCACTCTTCAGGGGCTTGCTGCTGGAGGGCGCGGTGGTGGTTGAGGTCGTCGACGACTTCTCAGTAGGAGAGTACAGAGACATGAACGTGGGCAAGTTATACTCGCTGCCAGACTTGTAGAGTTTAGACTCGTATCCCTCAGCCTCTGAGTCAAGGCTCTGGGGGGAGTATTCTGAKGCAGAGGATCGGTGGAGCTCCTCCATCTCYGCAGCYTGTCGCAGCTCCTCAGTAGGGGAGGCATCCTCGATGGGGGAGAGGTTGCTGGGGGGCGTCTTGGATCTCTCCCTGCGTCTCTGGGCCCTCAGCTCCTCCTTATCTCTTTTGGTCTTCCTAGCCGTGCTGCGGATCCTCTGTTGCTCCAGATCCCTCATCTTCTCCTGCTCCCGCAGCAGCTCCTCCTCCTCTCTCAGCTCGTCCTCCTCCGAGGAGTCCTCAATGGTGGGCAACAGGGGACCGTGGGAGCGGTGGCGGGCCTTCCTCTGCTGCTTGGCGTCCTCCAGTCTCTGCCTGCGACTGGGACTGCTGTCGCTGTCTTCCTCCATGGAGGAGATGGAGGTGGGGGAGGTGCCAGAGTTATAGCTGGAGGTGGTGGGTGGCAGGGTGGAGGAGTACTCACCCCTGGAGCGCTCCTCGGGAGACCCCGTCAGGCTCTCCATCTCCAACTCGGGCTCTCGGTCCAGGCTGAGGTCGTTCTCGTTGTTGAGCTCCATGTCGCGGCTGTAGCTGTTGGTGTTGTTGAGCTCGATTGTCTTGAAGCGGCGCAGGCCCCCCAGACCCCCCTCCTCTCCTTCCTCCGCAGAACATTTGTAGATGTCGCTGGAGCTTTTGGTGTCCTCCTCAAAGCTGCTGGACTGGTGAGAGAGGCGGCGCTTCTCTTTCGTCAACTCTGAGATGTGCTTGTGTGTTTTTTTAGGTTTTTGGTAGCCGTAGCCTTCGTCCTCCTCGTCCTCTTCCTCCATGTCCTCCTCCTCTTCCTCGTTGTCCTCRTCAGCGCTCATCTCCATGATCTGCCTCCTCATGAACTCCTCATCTGTCATCGGCTCCGGCTCAGCCACTTTCTTCTCCTCTTTGGGAGCGGCACTGCTCTTGTGCTCCTGTTTGGACTCCCAGTCTCCTCCRTCCTCCTCCTCCTCTTCCACAATGTCCTCCAGCTCCTCATCAGAGTCATAGGCCTCCGGAGTGATGGACAGCGACCGGGGTCTCTGCTCTCGGTGGTGCCGGCCTCGGCCCCTTTCGCGCTCCCTCTCCTCAACTGGCAGGGTCTTGCACTCCAGCAGGGGCCTCATGGAGCTCTCCAGCTTGGTGATCTCGGAGGGGCTGGGGGGGCTGCCACGCCCGCTGATGCCCCTCTCACTCAGCTTCATCTCCTCCTCCTGGATGAGGCCGATGATCTCGCTGTGGGAGCTGGAGATGCCGTCGGAGGAGTAGCCCGTGTCGCTCAGGCTCTGGGGGCTCCGCGACAGGTCCTGAGTGCTGTTCTTGGTCTCCTAAGGGGATAGACAGAGAAAGACAAAATAACTAATAAGTAAGACATAAGAGATCAGCCAAAAACAATACATCAGACTAGGAAGAATACCTGAAAAAGACCTGAAAACCCCTTGAAATGATCTTATGCAATGACTATTCTAAAGATTTTATTCGTAATGTTCTGCTCCTCATAGAATTCCACCCATACTCGCAGTGAACATTAGAGAGCAGTGGGGATTAGAGTGGAGCACTTTGGTATTCACATCAGCACTAATTCAGAACCACTAACTAAGGCCTTGATGGCTTTGCATATTCATGGTTGTACCAATCTTAATGCTTCATATTTCAAGAGGAGCGATGGCTAAAATGAAAAACATAAATTTTCTCTGTGTGGAGTAAATTCGTCAGTGCTATGGCTGGCGCCTGCTTCATCAGCATTATTTTCTAGATGTCAATAACAAGCTGCAGAGGAAGAGAGAAGGCACAGAAAAGATTGGATCCCATTTTCTAATCAATTGCTATACTGTGGCTATAAACTAGCAATACATTATCCCATTTCAAATCTACTGAATGTCCTACAACCAACATCTTGCTTTAATATATAACAACACAGCCTTACCAARATGAATTTCTGGGACACCTAAAATGTGACTTACATCATATCTCGACTTCTTTATCTCTTTTATTGRTGTGATTGGTTCTCCCTTCTTCTGAGTCGGTTTGGTGTCTATGGCGGGTTCCACCAACTTCTCTGGTTTTGGCGTAGTCTCTTCCGTGGCCTTTGGTTGTTTCAGGGGCTCGATTGCAGGTGTAGGTGTGGCCTGGACAGGGGCCTTTGTGTCTCCAGGTTGCTTTGCTGCAGTTGGTTCGAAAGGTCCGCTCCCCAGGGCTGTCTGGGGCTTCTGCTGCTGCGGCTGCATCTGTCTCGACCCTTCCTGCTGCTGATTGGTCAATTTTTGGAAGGGTGGCTGCTGAACAGGCTGCTGACTGGCCAGTGCCTGGTGGTGTGGAGAACCCATTGGTTGGTGCTTTGGAGACGGATGAGATACAGGAGAGGGATCCCGGAGCCCTCCAGACATCAGTCGCTGGGTCTGGCAGTTCAGACAGAGCCATTCTTTCTTCTGCAAAACAAATCAGAAAAACAAGAGAGAGAACGTGAGAAAGTGAAGGGGCTACAGAGAGTAGGTACTGAAGAATGTAACAAGAGTAGAACATCACTCCCACATTTCATGTTCAACTCCACTGTGATTCTGTGGATAAGGACAAGAGTGACAGCATGACTTCACTGTGATTAAGTCTGTGGGTCTCAGAGGAGAAAGTAGTACTGTCTATTGGCAGACTGCTACCAGATCAAGAGATATCATGCTTCTTTCTACAACACATCTGGGGAGCCGGCACACATAGCAATGATGTTCCCATAACAATGGGACTGAGTGTTGGCCCAGGTCCACTACTACAGTATACTCCAAGAAGTAAGCCTCTTAAAACTATGAAGCATAAAAGCCTCCCTGCAAGAGCTGCCAAGCTGGTTAATAGTTTATTTCAAGTATTAGTGTTTAGTTTTTTCTTTCTCTTAAGTGTGATTAGCAAAGCCACAAATTATATCCCTATTTCTCATTTGCTGGTGGACTCATAACAGCGATTGCTCTTAAGACAGAGAGCAATACTGTGGTCCACTCCTCTATATTGATCTGACCACAGTGCAGACATGTTTTTTTGCCCACACTGAAGACGTCTATATCAGTCCGCTAATACAGGCCCAGTGCACTTCTTTGGTGATAAAAAAACAATGTATTTGAGTGTTTACCAGTATTTGTAACTTGAGTATGATAATTATCTGCACAAAACAGTTAATCTGATAATACTTTTGGAAAACTTTTTTGATATATGTTCAAGTTTCTTGAAATGGGGCCTCTCGAGTGGTGCAGTGGTCTGAGGCACTGCATCACAGTGCTAGCTGTGCCACTAGAGATTCTGGGTTCGATTCCAGGCTCTTGTCGCAGCCGGCCGTGACCCAGAGACCCATGGGGTGGCGCACAATTGGTCAAGCGTCGTCCGGGTAAGGGGAGGGTTTGGCCGGCAGACCGGGCGTGTCCTTGTCCCATAGCGTGCTAGTGACTCCTGTGGCAGGCCGGGTGCAGTKCAAACTGACACGGTCACCAGGTGTACGGTGTTTCCTCCGACACATTGGTGTGGCTGGTTTCCAAGTGGGCATTGTGTCAAGAAGCAGTGTGGCTTGGTTGGGTTGTGTTTCGGAGGAGGCACGCCTCTCCCAAGTCTGTACGGGAGTTGCAGCAATGAGACAAGACTGTAACTACCAATTGGGTATAAAAAATAATTATATATATTTTTWAAAAGTTTATTGAAATACTTTGCAAATACAACTTATTTCTATGTGAAAACTGAAAAGGTCTATTCATTATTTTTCATTAGACACTGTTATCCACAGTAATTGGCGTGCATACATTTTCATACTGGTCCCCTGTGGGAATCGAACCCACAACCCTAGCATTGCAAGCACCATGCTCTACCAACTGATCCACATCATCACATCATATCATCACAAACCACTTGATGTTTCAATGTACTCAATTACTGTATTGTGCATAGTTTATCTTCATGGTGATGGAAAGTCTACAGGTACAAACCTAACTGACCAGCCTTTAGGCTACAATACAGTAATGTACACTTAAATTAAGTGGTTTGTAAGGATGGTAAATTAATACTGCACAAAAAGTGGYTGTTTTCCATGTGATTTGATCATGAAAAATATGTAATTTGATGTTGATGTTTTGTGTCTTTGCCCATAACTTTGCCCCTTTTGATGTAAATGTTTGAGGACAGGGTTTTGTCCTTTCTAGATTCCATTATAATGACAATCACAGAGAACGGGACAGGGCAACAAATCTTACAATTCCAACTATTGAATCCTGCAAGATACTGTTCTAAATTATTTTAATTTTTTTGCCGATGCTGATATTTGTCTATAAATAATGTTTTTCATTCAGATTTTTCAGCACCCCTACT
>NC_036857.1:14305485-14307591 GCF_002910315.2 Salvelinus sp. IW2-2015 | reverse complement strand
GCAGAGATGTTATAGTCAGCTAGGATGAGGAGCGTTTGTGTTTGGAGATGTAGGAAAGTGGAGTGTAGGGTAGTGTAGTGTTTGTGTAGTGTATTGTGCTGTAGTGGAGGGAAGGGAAGGGTAGTGGGAGTGTATTGTGCTGTAGTGGAGTTAGGGTAGTGTAGTGTTGTGTTAGTGTATTGTGCTGTAGTGGAGTGTAGGGTAGTGTAGTGTGCTGTAGTGGTAGTGGAGTGTCTTGTAGTGGAGTGTAGGGTAGTCTAGTGTGCTGGATGGAGTGTGGGTAGTGGTAGTGGTTGTGTAGTGTATTATGCTGTAGTGGAGTGTAGGGTAGTGTAGTGTTGTGTAGTGATTGTGCTGTAAGTGGAGTGGTAAGGGTAGTGTAGTGTTGTTAGTGGAGTGTAGGGTTAGTGTAGTGTTGTGTAGTGTAGTGTGCTGTAGTGTAGTGTGGGGTTGTGTAGTGTAGTGTAGTGTGATGTAGTGTAGTGTAGTGGATTCAGTGTAGTCTGCTGTAGTGTAGTGTAGTGGATTGCAGTGTAGTCTGCTGTAGTGTTGGGTAGTGTAGTGATTGTAGTGTGTCTCGCTGTAGTGTAGTGTAGTGGACTGCAGTGTAGTGTAGTGTGCTTTAAGTGTAGTGCAATGTGCTGTCGTGTAGTGTTCTTTAGTGTAGTGTGCTGTAGTGTACTGTGGTGGATTGTAGTGTACTGTAGTGGATTGTAGCGTAGTGTCTTAGTGTAGTGTAGTGCTGTAGTGCAGTGTCTTGTAGTGTAGTGTGGTGTGATGTAGTGTAGTGTAAGTGTAGTGGACTGCAGTGTAGTGGTCGTGTGCTGTAGTGTAGTGGTAATGTGTTGTCGTGTAGTGTTTTTTAGTGTAGTGTAGTGTGCTGTAGTGTAGTGTAGTGTGGTGTGATGTAGTGTACTGTAGTGGATTGTAGTGTGCTGTAGTGTAGTGTCTTGTAGTTGCGCTGTAGTTTAGTGTAGGGTACTGCAGTGTAGTGTGCTGTTAGTGGAGTGGTAAGGTACTGCCGTTGTATTGTGCTGTAGTGGAGTGTAGGGTAGTGTAAGAGTAATTTAGTGTAGTGTAGCGCTATGTGTAGTGTAGGGTAGTGTAGAGTATTATAAGTGCAGTGTGCTGTAGTGTAGTGTAGTTTTGCTGTACTGTTGTGTAGTGTGTGTATGAAGGAGAATGTGCTTATAGTGTAGTGTAGTATTGTGTAGGCCTAGTGTAGCTGTAGTGTAGTGCAGTGTAGTTTCAGTGTAGTATAGTGTAGGCCTAGTGTAGTGTAGGGTGGGGTAGTGTAGGGGTAGTGTAGTAGTGCGGTAGAGTAGTGTAGTGTAGTGCAGTGCAGTGTATGTGAGTCAGTGGTAGTTGTAGTGTGTGTAGTGTACAGTTGTAGTGTAGAGTAGGGTAGGGTAGAGTAGTATAGGGTAGGGTAGAGGTAGTGGTAGTGTAGGGTAGAGTAGTTGTAGTGCAGGTGTAGTGTAGTGTAGAGTAGTGTAGGGTAGAGTAAGTGTAGGGTAGGGTAGGGTAGGGTAAGGGTAGTGTAAGTTAGGGTAGGGTTAAAAATAGTCTCTTCCAACTTGAGAGGGGCAGGGGGGCTGCTTGCTGCGCTACATACAGTACAAAGAGAGGGGGATTGAGTAGCTACAGTACATGCAGATGTATAATGCACTGCATACAAGAGAGGGGGGGGGGGCAGATCTACACTACCCCACCCTACACTACACTAGGCCTACACTATACTACACTGAACTACACTGCACTACACTACACTACACTAGGCCTACACAATACTACACTACACTATAGCACATTCTCCTTCACTACAGCACACTACACAACAGTACAGCAAACTACACTACACTACAGCACACTGCACTATAATACTCTACACTACCCTACACTACACTAGGCCTACACTACACTATAATACTCTACACTACCCTACACTCCACTACAGCACAATACACTGCAGTACCTTACACTCCACTACAGCACACTACACTGCAGTACCCTACACTAAACTACAGCACACTACAAGACACTACACTACAGCACACTACAATCCACTACAGTACACTACATCACACCACACTACACTACACTACA
>NC_036857.1:14295479-14305287 GCF_002910315.2 Salvelinus sp. IW2-2015 | reverse complement strand
CACTGCAGTCCACTACACTACACTACAGCAGACTACACTACAATCCACTACACTACCCAACACTACAGCAGACTACACTGCAATCCACTACACTACACTACAGCAGACTACACTGTAATCCACTACACTACACTACATCACACTACACTACACTACACAACCCTACACTACACTACAGCACACTACACTACACAACACTACACTACCCTACACTCCACTACACAACACTACACTACCCTACACTCCACTACACATCTGCTCTCATTGTTTCTTAGGACCATCAGGGGTCATCTATAATTTAGGTCTTGAGGAGCGGAGTTTCGGGGGTGGTGACAGGGAACTGAAGCCGCATTTGGTGGGTTTTCTGTAAGGGCTGCAGCAATTTGGCGCTTCTGGTCCAACTGAGCGGACTGCGTGGCGTTTGGCAAGGCAGTGAAGGCAGCTCTGCAGGCGTCTTTTGTCGCTTCTTCCTGCTTCCTCGAGCTGCTTGCTGGAACTTAAGTGTAAACTGGAGACAATAGAATTAGCTGGCTGCTGCAATGCGACTGGATCTGGTCAAGCTGGGGCTTTTCCTCCCCTGTGGGCCCAACTGCTGCCTTTCCTGCTCACCAAGTGGTTCTCCCTCTCAGCTCTGCTGCTGGCTGGGCAGAGGACCCCCACCACCCCTGTGGAGTTTGGTGGTGGTATCGGTCCTCTTGTGGGGGTTGATGAGTCGTGACAAGTGCTGTCCTGGATCACGTGTGCACCAGCTTATTTCATCTGCTCTTTCTCAAACGGGTGCCGCTGCAGCTCCATGGCGCTTCGATTCCAGCTCGCTCCCTGCAGACGCAGCTGCAGAGCTTTCTCCACTCCCAAAGCGTTTCCCGTTCTTCCATTTGCCAGAAGCTGCTCCTGCTGGCGGTCAGCCTCTCCTCTCGTCTCGGTCTCCGGGTTTGACAGGGCCGCTGGAAGGGTGGGGTTTTGGGTGATGGGCCTTGGGGCTGCTCTGGGCCCAGTGTCGGCTTTGTGTTGGGGGTAAAGCATGGGGCTGGAGGTGCTGGCTCTGGGGGTGGATGCTGGCACCTGAAGGGTGGAATTGAGGTTTGCATGTGCCTGGGGCTGAGCTGGGGGCCTGTTTTCTGAGGCTGGACCTGGGGCTGCCCTGGGGCCTGAGTGTGGAGGTGAGCCTGGGTCAGGTTTATGGGTGGCTGCTCGGACTCCGTTGGCAGCTAAGCTGAGGCTGATGGTATGGGCAACGAGGAGTTGGATACAGGGGATCAGATCCCTTGATGTCACAGAGGGCTTCCCTAGGTAGATTGGGTGAATCCTGAGTGGTGGTTGAGGAAGGCAGGCCTGCTCACAGGGGGCCGACGTCGTAGATGGGAAAGACGTTTGGGAGCCGGATAACGGTATGGGGCCTGTCCAGACATAGGCATCCGTGGGTTCACAACAGGCATCCTGGTGAGGCTGCCAGCAGGCACAGGTTTGTTCATATTGGCTGTGGGTTAAAGGCTGTACACTCCATTAAATTGCGGGCGCAGCACTGAGGCGAGGCTGGGTATGATTGGTCAAGGTGGAGGCGATGGGTGTGTTGATGGTAGAATAGGTCATTCTCCCAATCTGCAGACCTCAATGGAGATGGGTTAAATGGCTCGGAGGCTGGCTTTGCCTGGCATTGATGATGTTGGTGAGCAGCTTGGGGTGTGAGAGATTTGGCTTCCGTCAGGTCCATTAGAGATATTTTGTCTATAGAGTTTAAGCCTGACCTGGACCTGTCCTTCTTGCCTAACACGTATTGCAGGAAGCTCTGGGTTCTCCCATAGCGGTCCATTGGAGTTTGAGGGCAGCGCACATTCGACTGATCTCTCTGGCAGTGGTGGCACTTCGTAATGGGCCAGGTTGGACTCCTGGAAGTTAGCGAGGTCTCGGGGAGAGTAGCCATAGTCAGCTTGAATGTTTTGACAGGAGTTACATCTTGCGTATGGGGCAGGGGCATTGCCACGTGATTTCCCCCATGGCGTAAGGTCCGCGTGTAGGAGCCATACTGCTGGCCCGTCGAGAACCTCCCTCATAGGTGTGGTTTCATGGTGCTGAGTCCACGCCAGGCTCTCCAAGAGTCTGAAGTGTGGGTCCATCTGGAAGTGTTAGGACTGGAAGTCCGGCCTCTGCTAGGTTGGTTCAGGACATCGAGGGCTGTAGCCGGCGGCAGGGAACGTATGTGTAGGGCTTACGCCCATCCATAGAAAAACTCCCTGATACTGGCCTCCTGGTCCGAACTCATAAGAAGAGTGGGGCAAGAGTGTGGGTCTTGGCTCTGAGTTGGCCACTTCTCATCAACATTTTGCTTTTGGGAGAATTGCGTCGCCAACGCCAGCTACGACTCCAAATGGAGGTGGTACACAAATCAGCAGCAAGCTGGTTGGTTCCAGCTTTAATCTGCCCCCTGTGAGGTTCCACGCCATTCTTGCCCTCGCCTCGTTTCCACAAGCTGGGTCGACTGTGGTCCCTGTGGGCCACCATCATTGACCATCATGCCATGAGGCCACCCCAGCGGTGCATTCACACCTGCGGGTTTGGTTTCTCTTTCAGCTCCAGGGACCTCCATAAGTGCCCGTAGATATCAGGAGCAACCGGCAGGGATATATGTAACTGACCGACGGCTGCGGTATTGCTGGTTTGGCTGACCAGACATCTCTAGAGCAGCCGTCCATCTCGCTGGTAGGTTTGGAACCGAGGCTACGAGGACGTGCTGCTGCCATCTGGTGTTTGCTTGGAGCTTGTTGGCTCCAGAAGCTGCTTGTTGCCTGTTAAGCTTTTGCTGCTGCTGGAGAGATGCTGCTGCTGGATGCTCAGCCCTCCAGCTTGGCGTCGATCTTGGGGATGATGGGTCAGTGGGGTGGTTTGTTCTGCTGACATGCACGCATAGGCTGAGCCCATGCCCCTGACCGAGGTCAACACTCTGTTGAGAGGGCCCATAGAATCATGGACGTTGGGCTGTGATATGAACATGGAGCGGGTGCCCACCGTGACGCTCAGTCGTGGTTGCACTGGAATACCATTACGTTGGGGCTGCCTGCTGGGTGTTTTCGTTCATGAAGAGGGCTGATGATACTGGAGGGGTGGCTCCTCGGTGCCCCTGTGTTTGGCGTGTTTCTCTGGCCAGGGAGGTAAGATCCATGCCATGCGGAGTCATGCGATAATGGGGAGCGACGTTTAGTGGCTGTTCCCTCAGATCTACTGTTCTCAGATCCACCACACTCCCCCAGTAGGATCATCTGGCCCGTTCCCCTGCCGCAACAACTCTGAAGGTCATTCCAGGATGCTGGAGATCCTGCAAGAGAGATGTTGTCTCATAGACAATGGAACAGCGGCGTTGTGGTGCTAGCTGTTGGTGACCATGCTGGTTCCAACACTGGAACCTTCTCCACTTCTGGCATCCTAGTAGAAGCTGTGCTGGGGAGACTGGTTGTATGAGGGTGTCTGGGCGACTGCGGGCCGTGAGAAGTAGCTGTCAATGTCAGCCGTGTGGATGGAATCTGGTGGGCGAGGATAAAGTGACGTGCGGTGTTGACCGTCATGTGTTTTGGACAGGGCTTAGTGGCGCGTGCGATCATATGTTGTAGGGGCATGCTGGAGCAGTTGCTGTCTGAAGAGTATGGGGAAATACGGCTGCCCTTTGAGAGTTCTGTCGTCCCCCTGGGTCATCACTTAGTGTCGAGAGGTGGGTCCCGAGCAAACAGCGACAGAGGCCTCTATGCCTTGGGCTGGAATGTCGAGTTGGGATATCTCCTGGCGACTCGCTGGAGGGGTGAGCGCTGGTCTTAACTTAGGTGTCATTCAGGCGCGGGAGGGAAGGAGACAGAGCCGGGAGTCTGGGAAGCTCTGTTGAGTACAGTATCCTGTTGTTGCAGGCGGCTCTATGCACTGCTCTGGAAGATGTCGTGCACTCCTCTGCTTGGACCCCTCGGCTCTCGCCCACCCTTCCAGAACCACCTCTCTATTGTGTGTAAGCCTGTTGTTAAGTGTTATCTGTCCAGTCTGTAAGTCGTTGCTGGCACCGACATTTGTAGGATGGTTGTGGTTGAAGTGGCAGTCCTCTCATGTGTTTTGTCGACCAGTAACATGATGGATATGGTGTCGTCATCGTTGTGGTCGACATAGCGTTTGTGTGATGAGATTGGTTTCACTGGCTCCCGGGAATAAGCCCCGTAGGCTGCTATTGTGGTGGCGCCGCCACTGGAAGTAAATGCCATTTTTACAACCGTCTGGCTCTTCATCCGCGGCTTTATGGACATCTTTGAGTAGTGTTGTGACCCTACATCAGGATCCTTTCCTCCGGTCTCAGAAAAAGTCACAGTGCAAGAGAAGTGAGTCGGGGCTGTTGCCAGGAGTCCATAAGTCATTGGTCTGCTCAAAGCAGCTTAAGCGAAGCCGACCCATGTATCTAAAAAGCTTGCTTATCTGATAGGTTAGCTGTTGTCTATTTCCACCTGCTTGTCTGCTTGTGGCTGTATTCCAGGGCTGAGGATTATGCTATCTTAGTGGATGTTTTGGGAGTGGTCTCGGCGATCTCTTCGTATTAGTCTGCCGTTGCTCTGCGCCTCGTTTTCATACAAGTCTGCAGCCTGCTCATACTCATACTCATCTTTCATACGTTGGCCATTCGTGTCGTCCTCAATATGCACGTTGTGTCTCCCTTGTGTGCTGCTGCTTGTTTGTTTTGTTTTTCTGCAGCAACTCGGCTCTTCCATCATTTCCTCATACACTCCTCAGCACTCTTCAGGGGCTTGCTGCTGGAGGCGGGTGTGTGGGTTCGAGTCGACGACTTCCTCAGTAGGAGAGTACAGATGACATGAACCGTGGGCAAAGTTATACTCGCTGCGCCAGACTTGTAAGAGTTTTAGACTCGTATCCCTCAGCCTCTGAGTCAAGGCTCTGGGGGAGTATTCTGAGGCCAGAGGGAATCGGTTGGAGCTTCCTCACACTCATCCGCAGCTTGTCGCAGGCACGCTCCTAGTAGGGATGGCATACCTCGATGGGGGAGAAGGTTGCTGGGGGCGTCTGGATCTCTCCTGCGTCTCTGGCCCTCAGCTCCTCTATCTCTTTTGGTCTCTTCCTATGCGTGCTGCGGATCCTCTGTTGCTCCAGATCCCTATCTCTCCTGCTCCCGCAGCAGCTCCTACCCCCGTCAGCTCGTCCTCCTCCCGAGAGTCCTCAATGGTGTGGCAACAGGGGCCGTCTGGAGGCAGGTGGCGGCCTTCCTCTGCTGCTGCGTCCTCCAGTTCGTGCCTTGCGGACTGGGACTGGCTGTCGCTGTCTTTCCTCCATGGGAGGAAGATGGAGGTGGGGAGGTGCAGAGTTTACTGGAAGGTGGTGGGTGCAGGGTTGAAGGATCACTCACCCCTGCGAGCGCTCTCGGGAGACCCCGTCAGGCTCCTCATCCTCCATCGGTCTCGGTCCAGCTGACGGTGTTTTCTCGATTGTTGATGCTCCATGTCGCGGCTGTAGCGTTTGGTGTTGTTTGAGCCGATTGTTTGAAGGCCGGCGCCAGCCCCCAACCCCCCTCTCCTCTCCTTCCTCCGCAGAACATTTGTAGAGTGCTCGGAGCTTTTGTGCTCCCTCAAAGTCCTGCTGACTGGTTGAGAGAGGCGCGCGCTTCTCTTTTCGTCAACTCTGAGATGTGCTTGTGTGTTTTTTTAGGTTTTTGTAGCCGTAGCCTCGCGTGCCTCTCCTCTTCCTCCATTGTTCCTCCTCCTCTTCCTCGTTGTCCTCGTCAGCGCTCATCTCCATGATTCTGCCTCCGTCATTGAACTCCTCATCTGTCATCGGCCCGGCTCAGCCACTTTTCTTCTCCTCTTTGGAGCGGCACTGCTCTTGTCTCCTGTTTTGGACTCCCAGTCTCTCCGTCCTCCTCCTCCTCTTCCACAATGTCTCCAGCGTCCTCATCAGAGTCATAGGCCTCCGGAGTGATGGACACGACGGGGTCTCTGCTTCGGTGGTGCCGGCCTCGGCCCCTTTCGCGCTCCCTCTCCTCAACTGGCAGGTGTCTTGCACTCCAGCAGGAAATGGCCTCATGGAAGCTCTCCAGCTTGGTGATCTCGGAGGGGCTGGGGGCTCGCACGCCCGCTTGATGCCCCTCTTCACTCAGCTTCATTCTCCTTCGTCCTGGATGAGCCGATATCTCCTGTGGAGCTGGATTGAATGGCCACGCGGAGGAGTAGCCCGTGTCGCTCAGGCTCGGGCTCCGCGACAGGTCTCTGAATGTGCTGTTCTTCGGTCTCCTAAGGGGATAGACAGAGAAAGACAAATAACTAATAAGTAAGACATAAGAGATCACGCCAAAACTATTACATCGAGACTAGGAAAAGTACCTGAAAAAGACCTGAAACCCTTGAAATATCTTATCAATGACATTCTAAAGATTTTATTCGTCAATTTCTCTGCTCCTCATAGAATTCCACCCATACTCGAACTGAACATTCGAGACAGTGGGATTAGAGTTGGAGCACTTGGTATTCCACATCAGGCACTAATTCA
The DNA here is from genome assembly GCF_002910315.2 of Salvelinus sp. IW2-2015. Taxonomy (NCBI): domain Eukaryota; kingdom Metazoa; phylum Chordata; class Actinopteri; order Salmoniformes; family Salmonidae; genus Salvelinus; species Salvelinus sp. IW2-2015. Next base: position 14,298,771 of record NC_036857.1, on the reverse strand, counting down.
GAACCACAACTCAAGGCCTGATGGCTTTGATATTCATTGGTTGTACCAACTCTTAATGCTTCATATTTCAAGAGGAAGCGATCGCGTAAAAGAAAAACATAAATTTCTCTGTGTGGAGTAAATTCGTCAGTGCTATTGCGCTGGCGCCTGCTTCATCAGCATTATTTTTCTAGATTCTAATAACAAGCTGCAGAGGAAGAGAGAAGCACAGAAAAAAGATTTGGATCCCATTTTTCAATCAATTGCTATACTGATGGCTATAACTAGCATACATTAGTCCCTTTCCAAATTTACTGAATGTCCTATATACCTATACATCTGCAATTTATCATATACACACAGCCTTACAAGATGCAATTTCTAGGGCACTAAAAATGTGAACTGTACTCATATCTCCACCTTCTTTATCTCTTTTATTGGTGATTGGTTCTCGCGTGTCTGTCTGAGTCGGCTTGTGGTCTATGGCCGGTCTCTCTACCAGACTTCTCTGGTTTTGCCGTAGATCTCTTCCGTGCCTTGATGTGTCATGTTTCTCGACGAGCTTATTGCAGGTGTTAGGTGTGGCCTGGACAGGGCCTTTGTGTCTCCAGGTGCTTTGGTGCAGTTGGTTCGAAAGGTCGCGCTCCCAGGGCTTGTCTGGCTTCTGCTGCTGCGCTGCATCTGCTCGACCCTTCTGCTGCTATTGGTCAATTTTTGGAGGGTGGCTGCTAATCAGGCTGCTGACTGCCAGTCGCCTGGTGGTGTGGAGAACCATTGGTTGGTGCTTTGGAACGGATAGATACAGAGAGGATCCCGGAGCCCTCCAGACATCAGTCTGGATCCTGGCAGTCAGACAGAGCCATTCTTCTTCTGCAAACAAATCAGAAAACAAGAGAGAGATACAGTGAAGAAAGTGAAGGGGCTACAGAGAGTAGTACTGAAAAGTACAAGAGTAGACATCCACTCCCACATGTTCATGTTCAAACTCTCCCTTGTGATTTCTGTGGATAAGGACAAGAAAGTGACGCAGTGACTTCCTGTGATAAGTCTGTGGTCTCAGAGGAGAAAGTAGTACTGTCTATTGGCAGACTGCTTACTCAGATCAAAGATATCATGCTTTCTTTCTACAACACATCTGGGAGGCCGAGACACGATGCAATATGTTCCATTAACAAATGGGACTGAAGTGTTGGCCCAGTCCAGTACTACAGTATACTCCAAGAAGTAGCCTCTAAAACTATGAAGCATAAAAGCCTCCTTGCAAGAGCTGCCAAAGCTGTTAAATAGTTTATTTCAAGTTTGTTGTTTAGTTTTTTCTCTCTTAAGTGTGATTGCAAGCCACATATATATCCCTATTCTCATTTTGCCTGGTGGACTCATAAAGCGAATTGCTCTTAAGACAGAGAGCAATACTGTCGGTCACTGCTTCTATATTTAGATCTGAGCACCATGTGCAAGCATGTTTTATTGCTCTACACTGATAGACGTCTAATCAGCTTCGCTAATACACGGCCCGAGTGGACTTCTTTGTGATAATAAAAAACAATGTATTTGAGTGTTTACCAGTATTTGTAATCTTGAGTATGTAGTAATTATCTGCACAAACAGTTAATCTGATGATATACTTTTGGAAACTTTTTTGATATATTGTTCAAGTTTCTTGAAATGGGGCTTCGAGTGGTGCAGTGGTCTGAGGCATGCTCACAGTGTCTACGCTGTGCGACTAGAGATTCTGGGTTTCGATTCAGCTCTGTGTCGCAGCTGGCTCGTTGACGCCAGAGACCTATGGGGTGGCGCACAATGGTCAGCGTTTGTCCGGGTATACGGGGAAGGTGTTTTTGCCGGCAGACGGGCGTGTGCCCTTGTCCATAAGACGTGCTGTTGCTTCTGTGGCAGGCTGGGTGTCTAGTGCAAACTGATCACGGTAGCAGGTACGGTGTTTTCGTCGCGACAGCATTGCGTTGTGCTGGGTTTGTCCAAGTGGGTACATTGTAGTCAAGAAGCAGTGTTGTCCTTGGGTTGGGTTTGTTGTTCTTCGGAGGTAGGCACGCCTTCCCAATGTTCGTGTTAGGGATACGCTATGCTAGCAAGAGATCGTAGAACTGTATCTCCGGAAATTGGTGTATAAAAAATAATTATACTATATTTTTAAAACAGTTTATTGAAATTACTTGTGCAAATACAATTATTTTCTAATGTTGAAGACTGAAGGAAGGTCTTTATCCCTTATTTTTTCATGGTAAGACTGTTATCACGACAGTGATATTGCGTGCATACTTATTTGTCAGTATCTGGTCCCTGGTGGGATTCGAACGCAGTTTGACCTAGCTATTGCAGGCACATGCTCTACCAACTGTCCACATCATCACATCCCTAGTATCACACAACACTTCTGAGTTGTCAGAATGTGACTTCAATTACTGTATTTCGTGCATAGTCTTTGTCCTTCCATGGTGATGGAAAGTCTACAGGTAAAACTATCTTGACAGCCTTAGCTACAGAATAGTTATGTTTCTACTTAAAATTCAAGTGGTTAGGTTGGTAATGGATGTATATGTTAATTACTGCACGACAAAAGTGGCTGTTCTTCCGCTATTGTGACTGTTGGTCACCTATTTGGAATTGAATGATTATTGTATTTTCGTATGTGTTGCTTCGCAAGGTTCGCCTTCGGACTGTTTCTCCTGTGTTCATGATTACGTTGGTTTTGCCCTCTTCTCTGAGTGTTGAATGTTTTGAGGAGGGTTATGTGTCCTTGTGGCTAGAATTTTCCATAGTTATAATGAGCCATCACAGAGAACGGCGGACTATGGGGACAATGTTTGAGGCAATTGCTTCCTATGAAGTCTGCATAAGATTCTTGTCTAATATTATTTGTTAGCTGTTTTGTTGCGATTTGCTTGGAGGTGTCATAGTGAGAATAATGTTTTTTCATAGGTCAGATTGTCTTTTTCACGCAGACCCCCGGACCAACTCCTGCCACGGCGCCCCTCCCCTCTTGTATGCAGTGCCATTATATCATGTGCTGCAATGTAACTGTAGACTATCATATTTCCCCTCTTCTTTGTGAATATGGTAGTGTAGCGCAGGCAGCGCAGCCTCCCCTGCCCCTTCAAGTTGGAAGAGAGCTTTTTTTTATACCTGCTAACCTGACTACACGACCGTACCCTACCCTACCTCTACCCTATTCACTACTCTTACACTACACTTACTCTACACTACACTCCACTGTCACTGACAACTACTGCTTACCTTATACTACCACATTCCCCTCCGCTCCTATCTATCTACTCTACCTACCCTACTCTACACT
>NC_036857.1:14295075-14295454 GCF_002910315.2 Salvelinus sp. IW2-2015 | reverse complement strand
ACACTACACTACCCTACACTCCACTACAGCATAATACACTACACAACACAACACTGCACTACCCTACACTCCATCACAGCACACTAGACTACCCTACACTCCACTACAAGACACTCCACTACACTACAGCACACTACACTACCCTACACTCCACTACAGCACAATACACTACACAACACTACACTACCCTACACTCCACTACAGCACAATACACTACACAACACTACACTACCCTACACTCCACTACAGCACAATACACTCCACTACATTTCCCTCCACTATAGCACAATACACTACACAACACTACACTACACTCCACTACAGCATAATACAATACACTACACTACCCTACACTCCACTACAGCACACTACACCACAC
>NC_036857.1:14280358-14295070 GCF_002910315.2 Salvelinus sp. IW2-2015 | reverse complement strand
CACACTACACTACAGCACACTACAATACAGCACACTACACACTACACTACAATCCACTACAGTACACTACAATCCACTGCATCACACTACACTACAGCACACTACACTACAGCACACTACACTACACTGCAATCCACTACACTACACTGCAGCATACTACACTACAATCCACTACACTACACTACAGCACACTACACTACCCTACACTCCACTACAGCACAATACACTACACAACACTACACTACCCTACAATCCACTACAGCACAATACACTACACTACCCTACACTCCACTCCACTACAGCACAATACACTACACTACCCTACACTCCACTACAGCACACTACACTACACTACAGCACACTACATACTACACTACAATCCACTACAGTACACTACAATCCACTGCATCACACTACACTACAGCACACTACACTACACTGCAGCATACTACACTACAATCCACTACAGTACAGCACATCGCCACAAAATGGAGGAACAGTCAGCACAGGGCCGACCAGAGAAAGAAGAAGAGAACCGGAGAGGCCCAACGGGCAAAGACGAAGAGAAGGAAGAGAAGGAATGACAGAAAAGATGGGAGAGAAGTGGTGGAGGGTGAGGAGAAAGGATGAAATAGAGCAAGAGTGATGAGAAGAATAAAGGAAGATGGACAGACAAAGAAGAAGGAAGAAATGAGGGAGATGGGCCCTAGTCAAAAGTCAAAAGTAGTGCACTATTGGGAATATGGTGCCATTTGGGACGCAGACTAGAAAGTAAATCAGTGTCTTATGACAGAGGAAGTAAAATCCCAGTGGGATTGCTTCCTTCTACCCAGCCAAGCTCTTGATGAACCTCTTGATGAGCCTCTCAGAGCCAGAGTGAGTTATTGACTTCCATCCACACGGCCTCTCCACTCCGTGGCAGGTAACCACAGCCCAGTTCCCCACAGCTACTGTACCACCATCCGCCAAACCTCATCTGCTAGAAGCACGTCCTCCATCCTATTGACACGACTACTCATTATCAATCCCCCTGTCGAGCACAATTGTAAAGTGGACCAAAGCAGAGTGTAGAGGGTCTCATGCGGTGTTACAGTGATACAGAACCCATCTCTTCATGTGTCCCCCTCCTCTGCGCCCCTCCCTCTGTCCTATTTCCCTGTAAATACTCATCTGGGATATAGTTCCATGGCTATCTGGGCTAGTTATCAGCTAGCGTTGCCTGCTACTAGAGGCAGTGGACCAGCTTCAGAGGACCGGTCCCTGAGTGGCCTGCTGGTCTCTGGGAGGGAGGAAGGCAGGGAGGAATGAAATGAAGGAAGGAAGGAACGAGGGAGGGAGATCCATAGAGAGGAACAGTGGAACAGCCCTATGCATATTAGAGCTGGAAAGCCATTTCACAGATCACTGCCCCTCCCTCTCCTGCTCTCTCTCTCYTGCCATGCTAGGGTTTAAGGCTACCTCCTTCGACATCTCTCTCTAGCTCTCCTTCTCTCTCACTTCTCCTCTATCCTTTTCCCTAAAAGCCCCATTCCCTTTTGGTGCATTTTCTATTCCTGCCTTTCCCCGGATTTGTTCACCCTCTCTCAATCTCTCTCCTATTTTTATTATCCTCTACTTCCCAATTTCAATTCTATTGTTTATTTTTCTCCTTCAGATTTTCTCTTTTCTTCCTTTTCTCTCTAATGCTCTCTTCACCTATATTAACTTGGCCATCCACGGTGCAATATCCTCGACGCAACTACCGTTGAATTGCACCACTTGAACTCCTACCAAATCATGATCTTATAAAGACTGTTCTCAGAGAAAGGAGGTGAAAGAGTCTGTCTTTGTAATCACTGGTGGTGGTAACCCAAGGTGAGGACAGTATTTCTGATCCTAGAGAAAGGAGGACTTGTCTCTCTTCACACAGCTCGGAGAGAGACACGGTAGACCTCCACAAGGCCCTATAAAGGTAATGCCGTACGAAAGGAACGCACCCACACACCTCTCCTTTACCCTCAATCTTTATTTTTTGCTCTTACTCTCTCACCCTTGTTTGCTCTTTCTCTCACACACTCACTCTCTCTTCTGCTAAGGGTTAAAGTGTCACTAATGCAGTTACCCACAAAGAGCTTGTCTTCCCACTCCAGTGGTTGACTGAGACTACAATCTGCCTGATTGAAAGGCTTCAGAACTGGCTGCCTGTGACCCGCTTCATTGAGTAGTGGGTGTCTATGGTCCTGAGGAACATAAATATACACTTCTGATCTGGCACCATGACTCTACTGTGTTCTCTATAGTTAGGACAAGCAGTAGGACTATGAATGTGTTTCCATGCCAAGCAGAGAATACATCTGTTTCTCTCATATAGGTGGCCTATGCTCTGTCTCTCAGTCCTCTTGAGTATGTAATACCATAGTGAGAGTTAAGTCAGTGTGTAAGTTAGGTTAGAAAAGGGGTCAAACTATCTTATTTGCCTAGTACATACACCTCAAATAAAAGCAGACCCAGCATTTCTATAGTGGTGTAAAGTTCTACAATGAGGATAAGGAGCAATAGTAGGTATCTTTGAAGTGAGAGAAGGTGAGAGAGAAGAGAGAGAGGAAGAGATGGAGAAGGGCAGAGGGTGGAGGGAAGGGAGAGAGGAGAAGAAGAGATGAGTAAGAAGAGAGAGAAGAGGAGGAAGAGAGAAGAGAGAAAGAAGAAGAGAGAGAGAGAGAGGGGGGGAGGAGAGGAGAGAGTTGAGTAGGCGGAGAGGGGAGAGAGAAGAGAGAGAGAGAGAGAGAGAGAGAGAGAGTAGAGAGAGAAGAGAGAGAGAGAGAGAGAGAGAGATGAGAGAGAGAGAGAGAGAGAGAGAGAGATTAAGAGAGATGAATAGGAAATGATATATGAGGAAATACATGAGCGAAACAAAACTGCATGGGAAATGTAGAGTACTTGACCTTCAGTTTGGTTCTGTTGAATTATGATATACAAAAAGTGTATTGTTATCTGGTTTCAAGGGTAAGGACAGACCACAAATACATGTATATTTGTTCAATAGGTTTCCCGAAGAACCCAAACGATAACCCTATCACTCTTAAACTGTCTTGTCATCATTATCAGGCAATTCGAGCTAGAAAGAGAGGAGGTACAAAGATTACAACCTGGCTGCTGAAACAAACACAGACAGCGACATTAAGGTCTTTTGTCATTGGTTTTGTTCCAAAAAAGTTCCTTTATATGGAAATACACTAAGAGTAGCGAGGAAGAAGAGAATATTGAATTTGGTTAAAATAAGCACAAGAAGGAAAATCTGAGTCTGTGAATGTACTGTGAATGTACTGTGAATGTGAAGGTTGTGAGCTACGTAGTAATGGAGGTAGAGTAAGTGGTTTACCCAACACGGTTATCAGGGTCCCAGGAGAATGTGGTGTCACATAGCTCTGCCGCGTAATATTACCAGTGGTGTGCATGTTTTGTGTTGCTCAGCACGGCTTCATAAAAAGTTGAATGATCCTCACATGACCATGTAGTGTACAGCAGTACCCACACACGCGTGCACACACACTCCCTCGCTCTGTCTGCTCTGTCCCCGTCCTTTGACTGGCCACAATATAAAGTGTACGACACGTCTGGTAGGCTTCTGTGGAGGAGAGTTGCCAGCAGCGACATGGGAGAAACTTCATCCCCTCTCCCTCCTTGTCTCCCCTCCCCTCTCTCTCCCTACCTCCTCCATCTCCCCTCTCCCTCTCCCCTCTTCACCCTCTCCCCTCTTCCCCTCTCCCTCCGTCTCCGCCTCCCTCCTCTCTCTCCCTACTCCCGTCCGTCTCCCCTCCCTACCTCCTCCGTCTCCCTCCCCTCTCTCTCTCCTACCTCCCTCCATCTCTCCTCTCCCTCCTCCCTCCGCTCCCCTCCCCTCTCCCTCCGTCTCCCCTCCCCTCTCTCTCCCTACCTCCCTCCATCTCCCCTCTCCCCTCTCCCTCCGTCTCCCCTCCCCTCTCCCTCCGGCTCCCTCCCCTCTCTCTCTCTACCTCCCTCCATCTCCCCTCTCCCCTCTCCCTCCGTCTCCCCTCCCCTCTCCCTCCGTCTCCCCTCCCCTCTCTCTCCCTACCTCCCTCCATCTCCCCTCTCCCCTCTCCCTCTTTCCCCTCTCCCCTCTCCCTCCCTCCTCCCTCCCTCCCTCCTCCCTCCCTCCCTCCCCCTCCCTCCCTCCCTCCTCCCTCCCTCCCTTCCCCTCCCTCTTCCCCTCTCTACCCCCGTTCTCCTCTCCCTCTCCATCTCCCTCTCCCTTCTCCTCTCCCCTCCCCTCCCTCCCTCCGTCTCCTCTCTCTCCCCTCCCCTCTCCTCCCCTCTTCCCCCCCTCTCCCCCTCCCTGCCTCTCCTCTCCCTCTCCTCTCCCTCTCCCTTCCCTCTCTCCCTCCCTCTCCCTCCGTCTCCTCCTCCCTCCCTCTCCCTACCTCCCTCCATCTCCCCTCTCCCCTCTCCCTTCCCCTCTCCCCCTCCCTCCCTCCCTCCCTCTCCTCCCTCCCTCCCTCCCTCCCTCCCTCCTCCCTCCCTCTCCCCCGTCTCCTCTACCCCGTCTCCTCTCCCTCTCCACTCTCCCCTCCCCTCTCCCTTCCCTCTCCCCCCCTCCCCCCTCCCTCCCTCCGTCTCCTCTCCTCTCCCTCCCCTCTCCTCCCTCTCCCTCTCCCTCTCCCCCCTCCCTCCGTCTCCTCTCCCTCTCCCTCTCCCTCTCCTCTCCTCCCTCCCCTCTCCCTCTCCCTCTCCCCCTCCTACACTGCACTCCATCAAAGGGTTAGCTGAGGCCAGCAGGTCTGCACCGAAGCACAGCGCTGCTGCTAGAGCTGATACTGGACACCACCATTTCATGATTCATCACATTTGTACAGCTCGCTCCATCAGACCTTAGAAGCATTAGTCACAGAGAATGGAGAAGAGAGAGAGAAAGGAGAAGAGAGAAGAGAGAGAGAGAGAGAGAAGAAGAAGAGAGAGAGAGAAGAGAGAGAGAGAGAGAGAGAAGAGGAGAGAGAAGAGAGAGAGAGAGAGAGAGAAGAGAGAGAGAGAGAGAGAGAGAGAAGAAGAGAGAGAGAGAGAGAGAGAGAGAGAGAGAGAGAGAGAAGAAGAGAGAGAGAGAGAAGAGAGGCAGGAGACTTAGAGGAAGTTGGTACAGAAAATAAGTGGTAACCACAGATGGTGCCAGACAGTGAGAGTGAGAATGAGGGAGTGAAAGAGAGATATAAAAAGAGGATTATACAGTAATGTCACAGTAATGACACAGTAAAGCTCCAGCTGTGGAAGGAAACTCAGAACCCAGTCTGGAGAGCTATACCCTGACAACATGGGATGTCTGATGCTAAATACTGCACATGCACACACATGCTGTAAAAACACACAGGTCCAGAGACTGATGCTAGCCCAACATTGCTGTATTGTAATGCTGATAGACTTGAAGCAGCTCAGCCAGGAAGACTAGTGTGCTCTGAGCCTGCTGGTCCATGTGACTGACTAGCCCACAAGGAGGAGACACAGGATGTGTCGCAAATGGCACCCTACTCCTTATATAGTGYACAGAGCCCTATGGGCCCTGGTCAAAAGTAGTGCACTACATAGGGAACCATTTGAGATACACACACAATAAAATGCAGAGGGATTTATGGAATTTCAGAGACAGCGTGTAATCTTAATCCTGTTGCCAGCATCAGGCAGCTGGAGAGACGAGAACAGGGTGTCGATGACGTCCCTAGCCCCCCTCTCGCCCCTCTTTCGCACCCCTCTTGCACCCCTCCCGCCACTCCACACAGTGCCAAATATCTGGATCAGGAGCGAAGGATTTCATCCAACACCTCCTTCACCTCCTGGAGGGAAAGGGAGGAGAAGAGGGAGGGAGGGATGAAGGGGTGTAACAGTGACAATCTCCAGTCTGTTGTGACAACATGTATACCGTATGTAGAGGCTTGTCCTAATCATTTGTGAAACATCAGCAAAACCATACAACAACCAAATCATGGTAATTCAATCTAAAAGCACTACTATTCCATGCAAGCCATAGTAATAACAAAAGACTGTGGCTGTGTCTGAAATTGCACCCTATTATTTAGTGCACTACTTATGAGCAGGGACCTAGGGAATAGGACGTAATTTCGGATCCACACAGTAGCCTATCTGCAGCGCCRAGGCAGAATGGTGACTGAGGTGAGACAGAAGACATGTAGTCCTGGACAGAAATAGTGAAGAGCCAATCCTCCTTGAAGTTCAACCACAATCTCCGAACAACAACTCCTTCTCTCTTATCTCCCACTTTCCCTTCTTCCCGGAAAAACTAGATTTTTCAATGAACCTTACCACAACACACACACACACACACATCAATACCAGTATTACAGTGTTATCAGCAAGGCTGCAATACTGTTTTCCTGATTTATACAGTGCCTTCAGAAAGTCTTCATACCCCTTGACTTATTCCACATTTTGTTGTGTTACAGCCTGCATTCTAAATGGATTAAATATGTGTTTTTCTCCCCCACCCCATACCCCATCACGACAAAGTGAAAACATGTTTTTAGAAATGTTTGCAAAATTGTTGAAAATCTAAAACAGAAATACACTACATGGCCACCTGCTCGTCGAACATCTCATTCCAAAATCATGGTCATTAATATGGAGTTGGTCCCCCCTTTGCTGCTATAACAGCATCCACTTTTCTGGTAAGGCTTTCCACTAGATGTTGGAACATTGTTGAAGGGCTTGCTTCCATTCAGCAACAAGAGCATTAGTGAGGTCGGGCACTGATGTTGGGCGATTAGGCCTGGCTCGCATTCGGCATTCTAATTAATCCCAAAAATATTCGATGGGGTCAAGAATCTGTGCAGGTCAGTCAAGTTCTTCCACACTGATCTCGACAAACCATTTCTGTATGGACCTCGCTTTATGCACAGCGGCATTGTCATGCTGAAACAGGAAAGGGCCTTCCCCAAACTGCAAGGAAGAATGGGAGAAAATCGCTAAATCCAGATGTGCAAAGCTGATATAGACATGGACACGACGACTCAAAGCTGTAATCGTCGCCAAAGGTGCTTCTACAAAGTATTGATCCAGGGTTGTGAATACTTACGTAAATTAATATTTCAGTATTTCTGGCTAATCTGGCTGACCAGCTCAGGAGGTGGTCAGGGATGCACTGTGTGCTGATTTCTCCTCAGTCTGGACATAGTCAGGCGACCAAAAGCACATACAGTAGGTGACGTCATCAGCACTCCTCCCACAAGTTTCCAGAAAACGTGTGATTTGAGACTGAGACACCTTTTCATTATAACGTTGGAGGAAATACAGTACATTCCTAGTGGGTGAGGAACGTGTTTGCTTGCCTCATAACTTTTAGCCAGCTAGGTAATATTTACAAAAACAATGTTTTGTTTGGCTAAAGTTATGCTAACTCGTTTGCAATCCCTTTAGCGTTGCTGGCTAGCTACAGAGATTAGCTGGATAGTTATCTACAGTAATTAGTTAATGCCATGAGTTGTTGTTGTGTTATTACAATACATTACATGACCAAAAGTATGTGGACACCTCCAGATTCGAACATCTAATTTCAACATCAAGGGCATTAATATGGAGTTGCTTTGCTGCTATAACAGCCTCCACTCTTMTGGGAAGGCTTTCAACAACATTTTGGAACATTGCTGCGGGGACTTGCTCCCATTCAGTCACAAGAGCATTAGTGAGGTCGGTTTGACCTGGCTCATAGTCGGAGTTCCAATTCATCCCAAAGGTTCGATGGGGTTGAGGTCAGGGCTTTGTGCAGGCCAGTAAAGTTCTTCCACACTTTCATCTCGACAAAACATTTCTGTATGGACCTCACTTTGTGTACGGGGGCATTGTCATTGTCATGTTTAAACAGTAAAGGGCTTTCCCCAAACTGTTGCCACAAAGTTGGAAGCACATAATCGTCTAGAAAGTGATTGTATGCTGTAGCGTTAAGATTTCCCTTCACTAGAACTGAGGGGCCTAGCCCGAACCATGAAAAACAGCCCCAGATATCTCCTCCAACAAACTTTACAGTTGGCACTATGCATTGGGGCAGGTAGCGTTCTCCTGGCATCTGCCAAACCTAGATTCGTCAATCGGACTGCCAGGTGGTGAAGCGTGATTGGTCATATCAGAGAACGCGTTTCCACTGTTCCAGAGTCCAATGGCTGTGAGCTTTACAAAACTAACTAGTTAAGCATTTCACTGTACTTGTGCATGTGACAAATAAAATATTTCCCCAATAACAGACTACAAGTCATGTTGAGTGTGTGTGTGTGTGCATGTAGGTGGGGGTGGGGGTGGGGGGGGGTGACAGGCAACAGCTATGTGGAAAACAGTGGTAAGGGACATCACTGAATTCAAACAGTCATTGCCTGCTCTCTAAAATAGTGATAGCGTGGGAGCAGGATGATACAGAATAAATAGAGAGGAACAGCGGTGGGGGAAAGAGTGAATGAGATAGAGAGCGTGTGAGTAAGAAGTGAATATTTAGAAAATGAAAAGGAGAAACAGAGAGAGACTAAGAGGAGTTTATCTGCACCAGGGGAGGTGGCGGTAATGACAGTGTGGATAGACTCAAGAGAGAGCCCAGCCCCCTCTCTCTCCCTCTCCATCCATCCCTCCATCCTGGGAGCAGTAGCAGGTAGTGGGGTGGTGTGCTGCGGGCTGGGTGGGGCCGGACTGGGCCGTGTTGCATATCTCAGCGCCACACATGTCTGGCATTAGGACTCCCTTTAATAGGATTCCCCTTAGCCACGGACCACGGCCATCTAAAGCAGGAAGTGACAGCAAAGAGGGGGTTGATCAAAGCCTCAGTGGTGCTGTAATGACATTTGTCAAGGAATACGAAATCAAAACTAAAATGTCTTATGTGACTAGCCTAATGAAAGAAGAACAGCAGAAGACAGAGCAAAGAACACCAGGGTCTGTATGTATCAAACGTTCCAGAGTAGGAGTGCTGATCTAGAATCAGTTTAGCCTTTTAGATAATGAACAAGAATATGGGATCAGGAGGGACCTGATCAGGAGGGACCTGATCCTAGGTCAGCAGTCCAACTCTAAGACGCTTGATACATACAGTCGCAAATATACCAAACTGTGAAGTGCAGAGAAAGAGAAAAAGTGAGACTGAAGGACAGGGAGAGAGAGCGAGAGAAAGAGAGACGGGGAGAGAGACAAAGAGAAAAATAAAGAAAAAAGGATTGTGTTTGAGAGAGAGAGAGAGAGAGAGAGAGAGAGAGCAATAGAAAGCGAGAGAGAGAAAAAGGGAGGAGGAGGATATTAGTGTGAGATAGAGTTGGAGGAAGAGAGAAAATAGAGTGCCTTCCAAAAATGTACAGTGAATTAGTTCCGCCTCATCAAATTGGCAGCATTCTGCTCCTGGCGGGGATGTGCTTTGGGTGAGGATCCTCGTTCATCATGCTATGGATGTGTCCCAAATGGCACCCTATCCCTATGGGCCCTGGTCAAAAGTATATAGGGTACCATTTGGGACGCAAGCTGTGTTTAAAGAGCATCATTGCTGGACAAAACACAGCAGCAGCACTGCTACTGACATCTAAATCAGTCCAGTTTGAGGGCTTTAAATAGCAAAGCACTGAAAGCAAACTGTGGGAACAAAGGGTGACATGAGAATGATGTAAGTGGGTGTAAAGTGCTGTTGTGTTGCTCCTCTGGTGTACATCAGCCCAGACACACCCTAACTCTTAACCTGCCAGCACAAATACACACGCACATACAGGGTTGTCATCCGTTACATGTAATCTGATTACAAAGAAACACAGTGCTGAACAAGCCTTACATCCAGGACTGTATGAGTGACAGACAGAACCAAAACAGCACTATCATCACTATCCACTGACCACACAAAACCACTCACACAGATAAAACAGTGGACATAATCAGGCAAACTGGGGACCTGTCCACACCAACTACCGGGTTCTACTACCATTTCTGACAACCACCTCTGACAACCGCGTTTCTGAATGTTCAGTATATCCAAGCTAGTGCATCCAGATACAGCTTGCGGTTGTGGTCAAGTGCCTGAGTTGGAATAATATGGATAGAATGACTTGCTAAAGGTATGTCACCTACAACAATTAATTAGTGTGATTAACTAGAGTTTATCCCTCCCTGGGATAAGCTAAATACACACACACGCATATGCACACTCCCACAGATCTAGCCCAGGAGAGATCCCTGGGAGGAACCCACTGGGAGGAACCCACTGGGAGGAACCCACTGGGAGGAACCCACTGGGAGGAACCCACTGGGAGGAACCCACTGGGCACACAGTGGTTGAATCAACATTCTTTCCACGTCACTTCAATGAAATTACGCTGAACCAACGTGGAATAGACGTTGAATTGACGTCTGTGTCCAGTGGGAAGTAAGAAAGTGTTTTCAGGGAGACAGAGACAAGGCCTTTTATCGTCGGTGCCTTTAATCCATTATTGATTTCCCCACAAACACACAGATAGGCCATAACAAACAATCAATCCCGGCACACGCTGCACTAACAAACAAACCTGCTTGCTAAAGACACCATCTGAAAGGAAACAGAACTTTACATTCAAATGAATGCAATTCACTTTCCACGCTTTCTAGGCACTACAACCTAACCTTTATATATTCACAACAAACACAGTTCCATTAACACAATGAGCGGTTTGTGTCCTTCAAGCATAATGGATCTACAACCTGTGTGTGTGTGTGGTGTGTGTGTGTGTGTGTGTGTGGTGTGTGTGTGTGTGTGTGTGTGTGTGTGTGTGTGTGTTGTGTGTGTGTGTGTGTGTGTGTGTGTGTGTGTCTGTGTGTGTGTGTGTCGTGTGTGTGGTGTGTGTGTGTGTGTTGTGTTGTGTTGGTAGTGTGTGGTTTGTGTGTGTGTGTTGTTGGCTGGTGTGTGGTGTGTGTGTGTGTGTGTGTGGGATAGTTGAACTATTCTTGAATATTAAACAAACAAAAATTTTTGACCACACGGGGGACATTTGTTCTAGTCCACACGCATGTCAAAGATGCTATTTTCTAGGGGTTTAGGGCTAGGTTAGATTTACGTGTTTAGAAATTATCGTTAAGGTCTTAGGGTAGGAGCGTGGGTCTACATTAGGTTAGGTAGCTAGGGTTAGGGTAAGGGTATAGTAACGGGTTAGGGTTATGGTATGGTTTATGGGTAGGGTTTTAACGGAAAATAGGTTTCGAAAAGGACTGAATTGTGTGTCCAACCCCACAAGGTTAGCTGTACAAGACTGTGTGTGAGCACATACGTGTGTTGTGCGTACGTGTGTTTTGGTTGGTGCGTATGTGTGTGTGTCTTACACCTGCAGGGAGATGTTTCTGCAGCAATTGACTCAGACACCCCCACATCCCCATACACTTGCATACACACTGAGCTCTCAGACCTGTCAGCCAATCAGCATGGCTCTCAGGAGCGCGCTCACACTGGGCCTGTTGGAATTGTCTATTTGCACTCAGGCAGAGAGGGGGGATTCCAGATTATTAAATTCTGGCTGGTTAGATTGGTTGTGTGTTGGTGTGTTCTGTGTGTGTGTGTGTGTGTGTGTGTGTGTGTGTGTGTGTGTGGTGGTGTGTGTGTGTGTGTGTGTGTGTGTGTGTGTGTGTGTGTGTGTGTGTTGGTGTGGTGGGTTGGTGTGGTGTGTGTGTGTGTGTGTGTGTGTGTGTGTGTGTGTGTGTGTGTGTGTGTGTGTGTGTGTGTGTGTGTGTGCGTGTGAGAAAGAAAGAGCAGGAGAGAGACTGCTGTTTATAGTTGCTAGGCATAGGAGTTTGGTTGCACCTTAATTGGGGGCGGACGGACTCGTGGTAATGGCTGAAGTGGAATGAGTGGAGTGGCATCAAACACATGGTTTCTGCGCAACAGCGTCTCTTCAACCTCAAGAGGCTGAAGAAATGTGTCTTGTCACCTAAAACCCTCACAAACTTCTACAGATGCACAATCGAGAGCATCYTGTCGGGCTGTATCACCGCCTGGTACGGCAACTGCACCGCCTTCAACCGCAAGGCTCTCTAGAGGGTAGTGCGGTCTACACAACGCATCACCAGGGGCAAACTACCTGCCCTCCAGGACACCTACAGCACCCGATGTCACAGGAAGGCCAAAAAGATCAGCAAGGACTACAACCACCTGAGCCACTGCCTGTTCACCCCGCTATCATCCAGAAGGCGAGGTCACTACAGGTGCATCAAAGCTGGGACCGAGAGACTGAAAAACGGCTTCTATTTCAAGGTCATCGGACTGTTAAACTGCCATCATTAACATAGAGAGGCTGCTTTCAACATACAGACTCAAATCACTGGCCAGTTTAATAAATGGATTTAATAATGGTATCACCAGTCACTTTAAATAATGCCACTTTAATAATGTTTACATATCCTACATTACTCATCTCATATGAATATACTGTATTTTATACCATCTATTGCATCTTGCCTATGCCACACGGCCATCGCACATCCATATATTTATATGTACATATTCTTATTCCATCCCCTTATATTGTGTGTATAAGGTAGTCGTTATGAATTTGTTAGATTACTTGTTCGATATTACTGCATTGTCAGACTAGAAGCACAAGCATTTTGCTACACTCGCATTAACATCTGCTAACCATGAGTATGTGACCAATACAATTTGATTTGATTTGGATTGTGAAATCCAACAAACTAACATCAAGGCGGTGACCCGTTCCTGTAGGTTCATGCTCTACAACATTCGCAGAGTACGACCCTGCCTCACACAGGAAGCGGCGCAGGTCCTAATCCAGGCACTTGTCTCAATCTCCGTCTGGAATTACTGCACTCGCTGTTGGCTGGGCTCCCTGCCTGTGCCATTAAACCCCTACAACTCATCCAGAAACAGCCGCAGCCCGTCTGGTGGTTCAACCTCCCCAAGTTCTCTCTCAACGTCACCGCCGCTCCTCCGCTCTCCTCACACTGGCTTCCAGTCTGAAGGCTCGCATCCGCTACAAGACCCCATGGTTGCTTGCCTACGGAGCGTGAGGGATCGCACCGTCCGTACCTTCAGGCTCTGATCAGCCGCTAAACCCAAACAAGGGCACTGCGTTCATCCACCTCTGGCCTGCTCGCCTCCCTACCTCGAGGAAGTACGTTGCCCGCTCCAGCCCAGTCAAACTGTTCCGCTGCTCTGGCACCCCAATCGGCTGGAACCAACGACGCCAGGTCACGACGCCAGTCAGCGGAAGTTCAATCACCACCTTCCGGAGACACCCTGAAACCCCACCTCTTTAAGGAATACCTAGGAGGATAAAAGTAATCCTTCTAACCTCCCCCCCCCCTTATAAGAGTTAGATGCACTATTGTAAAGGTGAGTTGTGTCCACTGAGATATCATAAAGGGAACATGGCACCATTTGTTAAGTCGCTCTGGATAAGGGGACGTGCTGCTAATGACTTAAATGTATGTAAATGAAAACGAACGTAAAACTCACCTATTTCGGCAATAACCTGTGTACACTTGGCATTACAGTGAATGAGAACCACGAGTGTGACGTCCCAAATGGCACCCCTAGTTCCCTACATAGTGTGCTTCTTTTGGACCAAGGGCCCACAAGTTTTAGCTGGCGTTAGCTGTAATCAGTCTGCAAAGGTATCAGCACACTACGGGAGGGATGTACACTTTTGATCTGAGGACTGAGGAATCTTTTAGAAAGCTGTCTCAGATCAATCAGACAATCGCAGGAATCGTACTGGCCATGTTTAGCCGAAGAGATGTTACAAGGAATCAACTGTTGCTGTTGAAAACACAGAAATCTTGTGCATTAGAGGAAAATCTACTGACGGAAGAAGGGAAATAGTAACTTTCTCCCCTTCTGGGTAAGAGTCCATTTCTTCTGTGTATTGTGGGAGTGTCGCTTTGGCAGAGGACTGAGGGGCGTTCAAGCAGGGCTCTATGTTGTGTGTACATCAGAACAACATGCTTTCCGACATTTTAGAATAAGAAATCTTGTCAGCTCTACATTTTCTATAAAATAAGGACAGCTGTGCTCTCACAAAAGTTTGATGGGTTTCCTAAAACCCATCGATTCAGATAGGCAAAGATCTACATTTCTTAACCTGCAAAATGTTCTAACAGCGTTTGAATAATGACTTGTGGCTCGCTGTGTGTAAGTGATGTGTTGTGGGGTGAGGGAGGTGAGGTGTGGTCAGGGACTGGGGAGGTGGATGGGGGAGCGTTGGAGAGGGGAGGGTGATGATAAGGGGAAGGGCAAGAGGGGGGGGAGGGGGTCATCAAGGTAATGACCGGATTCACTCCGCAAAACAGCAAGCTGTCCAATATGCCAACTGTCTATGAATCAAATGCACTAATGGCAGACACAACAATACACACACACCACACACACACACACACACACACACACACACACACCACACACATCCACACACACACACACACACACACACACACACACACACTCACACACACACACCACTACACAGGGCACCACACACACACACACACACACACACACACACATACTTGTACACCACAAAAACACACTACAGCTCAGCCTAGGTCCACAGTTGATTTAAAACAGCGTGTTGCCGGATTATGTACCGCAAATCGTTTTTCGTGCCAGTGTTGTGATATCTTGCCGTGTCTCGGTGTGTTTCAGTCTCACCACACCACAGCCAGTGATGGGGCCAGCAGCTCACAGGGCTGGCCTCCTTACTGCCACCTGACAACAGACGTGCT
>NC_036857.1:14214963-14279897 GCF_002910315.2 Salvelinus sp. IW2-2015 | reverse complement strand
GAATCCAAACATTACACTGTTGATTTTATGTGCATTTTACATTTACTGTACTTTCCCTGCATTTGTTGATAACGAAATAAGAAAAAACTCTAGATACATTACAGTTTTTTCCAACTGCTTACACACAAAATCTTTTCATGTCACATGATTTTTGAAACCTCTCACTCAAAGTGCAAAACTACACACCAAATATCCAAAACCATAAGCTATTTCTCAGCCTTTGACTCAGTTGTCAATTGCATAAAACACTTTTTTCAAAACACTACACACAATTCTCTACCTAAAACACAAAAATCTAACAGGAAGTGACTTGCTTTCTTTTTCCAAACACAACCAATAAAAATGCTACACTTATTCACCAGGTCACACACACACACTCCTCACATGTGCAAACACTAATAGCTTAACTGATCACGAACCAATCACTGCTTTACTGTAGTATAGGCCTAAGGTCAGATTACCTGTTTTGAACAATGGATGCCAAAAATGTACAGAGAGCAAGAGGAGTAGGAGGGAGAGGAAGAGGAAGAAGAGGATGAGGGCAAAGAAGAGAAGAGCCATCTCTGATGAGATTAGGGCAACACTTGTTGATCATGTGATCAACCACGGTTTGACCATGAGAGAGGCTGGACTGAGAGTCCAGCCCAACTTGAGTCGATTTACAGTGGCATCCATAATTCGAACCTTCAGAAATGAGAACAGGTATGCAACTATCTAATGACTATTTTAGCATTACAGTAATGTACTGTAAAATACGTATGACTGCATAGTATTGCATAAACATTTGTAACTCTAAGCCATCCATTTACTGCACTGCATTGAATGAATGAGGTTGGTTATCATGCTGTACTACATTTTTTTGTACATTGTTTACAGTTCCTATGCTGAACACATACTGTGTTCGAATTCTGTACAGAGTGGAAAGGCAAAGACATCATGGAGGTCGAGGACGCTTGTTTACAGATGTACAAGAGACTGCAATTATAAATATGGTTTTGGCCAACAATGCAGTTAGGATTCGAGAGATAAGAGAGCATATCTTGAATAATGACACCATATTTAACAACATCAATGCTGTAAGCCTGTCGACCATACAACGCATCCTCCAACGGCACCGAGTGACGATGAAACAACTTTACAAGGTGCCATTTGAGAGAAACTCTGACAGAGTCAAGAATATGCGACATGACTTTGTAGAGGTATGTATGCAACACTACTTCCAGTACTTCAGACATACCATATTTACTCATCTGTATATCCTTTTGTCTGTTACAGAGAGTATTGGAGCTGGATGCCCATGTAATTCGCCATGAATTTATTTATGTGGATAAGGTTGGCTTTAACCTCACCAAAACCAGGCGCCGCGGAAGAAATGTAATAGGACAGAGGGCAAATACCAATGTCCCTGGACAGCGTGGGGGTAATATAACTATGTGTGCTGCGATCACTCAAAACGGGGTCCTCCATCACAATGCCACACTGGGTCCGTACAACACCGGCCATATGCTCGCTTTTCTGGATGCAATTTACACAATGCTTGTCCCTGATCCAGATCCGGAGCCTGCTAGATTTTTGGTTTTATGGGACAATGTTAGTTTTCACCGGGCTGTTCTGGTCCAAAACTGGTTTGCCACCCATCGACAATTTGTAGTTTTGTACCTACCCCCATATTCACCTTTTCTAGATCCCATAGAGGAATTCTTCTCAGCCTGGCGCTGGAAAGTGTATGATCGCACACCCTATTGCCCGATGCCGCTCTCCAGCAATGGAGACCATTTGGGGACATAGAGGTTGCCTCTGTCCAAGGTTGGATACCGCCATGCTAGGAGATACTTCCTCGATGTTTGCAAGAGAAAACGTATCTTTGATGTGGACAAATGTATTGTCGGCCAGACCCAGCCGAGAAGAGATGAAGCGTAGTTAGCACTGGTGACTGCCCCCCCCCCCCCCTACCCAACTCCGGACTGCCCCCCCGACCCCACACAACAATTTTTCTTTACTATATTCCTAAAGAATATACTTTTGGTTCTTCATATGTTTATGGTTTTGTTGTATGCTACTGTATTATCAACAGTAGTGGCCTAATAAAGTATTTCTTGTTTCTATATGCATGGTTGTTACAGTGTACTGTTCCCCTCCAGACAGATACTTCTTCACTTAGAACAGTATTGAATGTAGATATTAAGCCCTAGTAAGAGACCGAAAGAGCTTTAGATTTAGACAACAGTGTTTCATAGGTATATCCACAAAATGATACTATTATGAAAGCAGTGTTGCCATTGATGCAAATGCTTCATTCTGACATGAGTTTATTGGCATTTTGAATGCAGTGTTACTTTTGAAGGAGATGTGAGGCATTTTGCATTTTGTGTGCAGTTTGGGAATTGTGTGTAGAGTTTTGAAAAAAGGAGACCGGTTGAAAACGTGTGTAAGCAGTTGGAAAAAACTGTAAGTAACATTTTATGCTGGTGAATGAGGACCCAAAAGCGATCGTAATAGGAACAGAGTCTTTAATTCCAGTATAAAACAAAATATGATTCTCCTGGAAATCAAAACAGGAAACTGAAATCCTCTCGTCAATAGAGAGGAACGACTGGAGACCGCGACCACAGAATGCAGGTCGCTTCAGGAAGGCACTGGCCGTAGCTGACCTAGACACCTGCTCACACGCAGCATCTGAAGAAGGCAAAGAACACGACAGCGGAACAAGGACGGAACAGGCAAACATCAAACAAGAATCCACAAGGACAGAAGCGGAAAACAGAGGGAGAAATAGGACTCTAATCAGAGGGCAAAATAGGGACAGGTGTGAAAGAGTAAATGAGGTCGTTAGGAGAATGAGAAACAGCTGGAGACAGGAACGGAACGATGAGAGAGAGAGAGCGGGAGAGGGGAGAGGAGGAGAGAGAGAGAGAGAAAGAGAAAGAAACCTAATAAGACCAGCAGAGGAAGCACAGGGACAAGACATGATAATCAATGACAAAACATGACAGTACCCCCCCACTCACCGAGCGCCTCCTGGCGCACTCGAGGAAGAACCCTGGCGGCAACGAAGGAAATCATCAATCAACGAACGGTCCAGCACGTCCCGAGATGGAACCAACTCCTCTCCTCAGGACCGGAAACCCTCCCAATCCACTAATACTGGTGACCACGTCCCCGAGAACGCATGTCCATGATCCTCCGTACCTTGTAAATAGGAGCCCCTCGACAAGGACGGGGGGGGGAGGGGGAAGACGAACGGGAGCGCGAAGAAAAGGCTTGACACAAGAGACATGGAAGACAGGGTGGACGCGACGAAGATGTCGCGGAAGAAGCAGTCGACAAGCGACAGGATTGACGACCTGAGAGACACGGAAAGGACCAATGAACCGCGGAGTAACTTGCAGAAGCTGTCGTAAGGGAAGGTTACGAGTGGAAAGCCACACTCTCTGACCGCGACAATACCTAGACTCTTAATCCTACGTTTATTGGCGGCTCTCACAGTCTGCGCCCTGTAACGGCAAAGTGCAGACCTGACCCTCCTCCAGGTGCGCTCACAACGTGCTTGGACAAAAGCCTGAGCGGGAACGCTGGACTCGGCGAGTGGGACGAAAACAGAGGAGGCTGGTAGCCAAGACTACTCTGAAACGGGATAGCCCCGTAGCAGACGAAGGAAGCGAGTTGTGAGCGTACCTCAGCCCAGGGGAGCTGTTCTGCCCAAGACGCAGGGTTTCGAAACGAAAAGGCTGCGTAAAATGCGACCAATCGACTGATTGGCCCTTTCTGCTTGACCGTTAGACTGGGATGAAACCCGGCAAGAGAGACTGACGGAAGCACCAATCAAACGACAGAACTCCCTCCAAAACTGTGACGTGAATTGCGGCCTCTGTCTAAACGGCGTCTAACGGAGCCATGAATTCTAACACATTCCAATGATGATTTGTGCCGTTCTCCTTAGCGGAAGGAAGCTTAGCGAGGGGAAGAAATGTTCCGCCTTAGAGAAACCTATCGATAACCGTAAGAATCACAGTCTTCCCGCAGACGAAGGCAGACCGGTAATAAAGTCTAGAGGCGATTGGAGACCATGGTCGAGAAGGAATGGGAAGCGGTCTGAGACGACCGGCAGGAGGAGAGTTACCCGACTTAGTCTGCGCGCAGTCCGAACGAGCAGCCACAAAACGGCGCGTGTCCCCGCTCCTGAGTAGGCCACCAAAACCGCTGGCGAATAGAAGGCAAGCGTACCCGAAGCCGGGGTGGCCAGCTAACTTGGCAGAGTGAGCCCACTGAAGAACAGCCAGACGAGTAGAGACAGGAACGAACAGAATGTACTAGGACAAGCGCGCCGGCGACGCATGTGAGTGAGTGCTTGCTTTACCTGTCTCTCAATTCCCCAGACAGTCAACCCGACAACACGCCCTTCAGGGAGAGTCCCCTCGGGGTCGGTAGAAGCCACAGAAAACAAAGAGACGGGATAAGGCATCAGGCTTGGTGTCTTATTTCCCGGACGATAGGAAATCACGAACTCGAAACGAGCAAAAAACAACGCCCAACGAGCTTGACGTGCATTAAGTCGTTTGCCGAACGGATGTACTCAAGGTTCTTTGTGTCAGTCCAAACGACAAAAGGGACGGTCGCGCCCCTCCAACCACTGTCGCCATTCGCCTATGGCAAGCGGATGGCGAGCAGTTCGCGGTTACCCAACATCATAGTTGCGTTCCGATGGCGACAGGCGATGAGAAAAGTAAGCGCAAGGATGGACCTTATCGTCAACTGGAAGCGCTGAGACAGAATGGCTCCACGCCCACCTCTGAAGCGTCAACCTCGACAATGAATTGTTAGTGACGTCAGAGGGAACAAGATAGGGCGGATGTAAAACGCTTCTTGAAGGAATCAAAAGCTCCCTGGGCGAACCGACACTTAAAGCAAGTCTTGACAGAAGTCAGAGCTGTGAGAGGGGCAGCCACTTGA
The DNA here is from genome assembly GCF_002910315.2 of Salvelinus sp. IW2-2015. Taxonomy (NCBI): domain Eukaryota; kingdom Metazoa; phylum Chordata; class Actinopteri; order Salmoniformes; family Salmonidae; genus Salvelinus; species Salvelinus sp. IW2-2015. Next base: position 14,274,947 of record NC_036857.1, on the reverse strand, counting down.
CCGAAATTACGAATGAAACGCCATAGAAATTAGCGAAACCGAGAAAGCGCTTGCAACTCGACCACGTGACTTAGGAACGGGCCATCGCTGACAGCCTGCGACCTTAGCGGGATCCATCTGAATGCCTTCAGCGGAAATAACAGAACCGAGAGAAATTTGACAGAGGAGACATGAAAGGCGCACTTCTCAGCCTTCACGTAGAGACAATTCTCTAAAAGCGCTGAGTACACGTCGAACGTGCTGAACATGAATCTCGAGTGACGGTGAAAAATCAGGATATCGTCAAGGTAAACGAAACAAAAATGTTCAGCATGTCTCTCAGCTATCATTAACTAATGCCTGAAAGCAGCTGGAGCATTAGCAGAGACGAACGGCAGAACCCCGTATTCAAAATGCTCCTAACGGAGTGTTAAACGCCGTTTTCCACTCGTCCCCCTCTCTGATGCGACGAGATGTGTAAGCGTTACGAAGGCCAACTTTGTAAAGAACCTGCCTCCCTGCAAAATCTCGACGGCTGACGACATAAGGGGAAGCGGATAACGATTCTTAACCGTTATGTCATTCAGCCTCGATAATACCACGCCGAGGCGCCAGAGTACCGTCCTTTTTCTTAACAAAGAAAAATCCCGCTCCGGCGGAGGAAGAAGGCACCACGGTACCGCGGCGTCGAAGAAACAGACAGAAATCCTCGAGAGCCTTACGTTCGGGAGCCGACAGAGAGTATAGTCTACCCCAGGGGGAGTGGTCCCCGGAAGGAGATCAATACAACAATCATACGACCGTGAGGAGGAAGGGAGGCTGGCTCTGGACCGACTGAAGACCTGCGTCGCATACATGATATTCCTCCGCACTCCTGTCTCACCAGGTTCCTCCTGAGTGAGAGCAGAAGACCAGGAGGATAGCAGACAAAACACCATCATGACAAGAAACGTTCCAGGATAGAATAGAATTACTAGACCAATTAATAGAAGGTTATGACATACTAGCCAGGGATGACCCAAAAAACAAGTGTAAAAGGTGAACGAAAAACAAAAAGGAAATGGTCTCACTGTGGTTACCAGATACAGTGAGGGTTAAAGGTAGTGTCTCACATCTGAACTGGGGAGAAGACTACCATCTAAGGCGAACATGGGCGTGGGCTTCCCTAACTGTCTGAGAGGAATGTCATGTCTCCGAGCCCATGCTTCGTCCATAAAACAACCTCAGCCCCAGAGTCTATCAAGGCATGCAGGAAGCAGCCGAACCGGTCCAGCGTAGATGGACCGACAAGGTAGTACAGGATCTTGATGGAGAGACCTGAGTAGTAGCGCTCACCAGTAGCCCTCCGCTTACTGATGAGCTCTTGCTTTTACTGGACATGACATGACAAAATGTCCAGCAGAACCGCAATAGAGGCAAAGGCGGTTGGTGATTCTCCGTTCCTCTCCTTAGTCGAGATGCGAATACCTCCCAGCTGCATGGGCTCAGTCTCTCGAGCCGGTGGGAGGAGATGGTTGAGATGCGGAGAGGGGAAACACCGTTAACGCGAGCCTCTTCCACGAGCTCCGGTGACGAAGATCTACCCGTCGTTCTATGCGGATGGCGAGTGCAATCAAAGAGTCCACGCTGGAAGGAACCTCCGGGAAGAGATCTCATCCTTAACCTCAGCGTGAGTCCCTCCAGAAAACGAGCGAGCAACGCCGGCTCTTCCAGTCACTGATGCAGCAAGAGTGCGAAACTCTATAGAGTATCCGTTATGGATCGATCACCTTGACATAGGAGCCAGGGCCCTGGAAGCCTCCTTCCCAAAACAAACGATCAAAAACCCGTATTCATCTCCTCTTTAAAGTTCTGATAATCGTTAGAGAACACTCAGCCCTTGCCTCCCAGATAGCTGTGCCCCACTCCCGAGCCCGACCAGTAAGGAGTGATATGACGTAAGCGATCCGAGCTCTCTCACTAGAGTACGTGTTGGGCTGGAGAGAGAACACAATATCACACTGGGTGAGAAAAGAGCGACACTCAGTGGGCTGCCCAGAGTAACATGGTGGTTATTAACCCTAGGTTCCGGAGACTCGGAAGACCAGGAAGTACTGGTGGCACGAGACGAAGACTCTGAAACTGTCCAGAGAGATCGGAGACACTGAGCGCGCCAGGGTCTCAACGGCATGACGAGCAGCAAAACAATTCCTGCTCGTGTCGCCGAGCATTGCTCCCCTTGAACTCGACGGCAGTGTTGAGAGAATCCATAGTCGCTGGGTTCCATCTTGGTCGGATTCTTCTGTTATGCTGGTGAATGAGGACCCAAAAGCGACGTAATAGTAACAGAGTCTTTATTCCAGTATAAAACAAATAATGATTCTCCTGGAAATCCAAAACAGGAAACTAAATCCTCTCGTCAATAGAGAGGAACGACTGGAGACGCGACCACAGACTGCAGGTCGCTTCAGAAGGCACTGGCCGTAGCTGACCTAGACACCTGCTCACACGCAGCATCTGAAGAAGGCAAAGAACACGACAGCGCGAACAAAGGACACAGGAACAGCAAACATCAAACAAGAATCCGACAAGGACAGAAGCGGAAAACAGAGGGAGAATAGGGACTCTAATCAGAGGGCAAAATAGGGGACAGGTGTGAAGAAGTAAATGAGGTCGTTAGAGAATGAGAAACAGCTGGGAGCAGGAACGAAACGATAGAGAGAGAGAGAGCGGGAGAGGGAGAGAGGGAGGAGGAGAGAGGAGAAAAGAGAAAGAACCTAATAAGACCAGCAAGAGGAAGCACAGGGACAAACATTATATCAAATGACAAAACATGACAACAGATAATAATATTCCTGAATGTGGGGTAGGTGCAACATAAGACAAAGAAATTACAAGGGTTTGAGTGAGAAGGCTGACTGGTGTCTACAAGTGGCCACACACCTCTCCAAAATGTGTACCGTTCCTAAGTCATTTCAATGCACTTTCATGACTCAAAGAGCCTTCAACTATAAGGGGCTTTTTTGAGCTCTCCTAGCTGTGCCGTTGAGGAACTAGAGCACCGTTATTTTGTTTGGAATACAACAATGCATCCTTGCCATCACACAGTTAATGTTGTTGTTTCCACAATTCAAAAACGGTTCATCATAAATTGCAATCTGATTCAGGTGGGTATCATTTCAAAGCTTGTTCTACTGCCAACATGACGAGTTAAGTTATAAAATACGATATTACAGTGTTAGACTTTCACAATGCAATTCAGGGAAACAGATCATCATTTTGAAAGGAGTCATGAGTGCATTCAGGTGCATGTGTGGCGGCGAATTTTCTTCACTATAGACAAACATCGTCTCATTCTGTTGAGAACAACCCAGGGTATGACACCATGTCATTTTGTAACTGTACATCAAACATAGTGATCAGAAASACTGACACTGCATATGACATGGGTTTTATGACATGGAAATGTGAAGTGCATATTTGGATTCAGGGTTTTGGTTTGCTTGTATAACAACAAAGTGGTATTTATTACTGTCCTCAACGTCTCATCTTTCAAAATACATAGAGTCCTCTTGATTTACAGTATTGCCCTCACTCAGACAACCAACATGTGAGTGTGAAAGGCTACAACATTAAGTTTTGGCATTCATTCCAAATATTTAAGTTAAGGGTTAAGGTTTGGGATACGGTAAAAAGAAATTAAAGACTGTTTACCACTGGGATTGAATTCGTGACCTTTCGGATCCGGAGTCATGTGATTATGCCCCACCACCACCATGGACCAAAATAATAGTATTTGTGTTATCTCTTGGTGTCTTTCTAATATACAGTATGACTCTTATTTGAATGTAATATCTTATGTTGTTCTTGTCTATAATTGTTCTTTACTTTGTCATGTATTTGTACATTGTATGTGGACCCCATGATGAGTATCTGCTGCATGTGCAGTAGCTAATGGGGATCCTAATAAACTAAACTATTGATGTCAAAACACATTTTAACACACATTGTACATCGTTACACACATGCTAATGAAGACTAATCCAAGGCAAAGGCCACAGGGAAAGAGAAAAGAATATAGGCATGCATACACTACCGGACAGAAGATAGCCCTATTTGGTAAAAGACCAAGTCCATTTTATGGCAAGAACAGCTCAAATAAGCAAAGAGAAATGACAGTCCATCATTACTKTAAGACACGAAGGTCAATCAAAACGGAAAATGTAAAGAACTTTGAACGTTTCTTCAAGTGCAGTCGCAAAAACCATCAAGCGCTATAATGAATCTGCTCTCATGAGGACCGGCACAGGAAAGGAAGACCCAGAGTTATCTCTGCTGCAGAGGTTAACTTCATTAGAGAAATTGCAACCCAAATAAATGCTTCACAGAGTTCAAGTAACAGACACAACTCAACATCAATTGTTCAGAGGAGACTGTGTAAATCAGGCCTTCATGGTCGAATTGCTACAAAGAAACCACTACTAAAGGACATCAATAAGAAGAAGAGACTTGCTTGGGCCAAGAAACATGAGCAATGGATATTCAGACCGGTGGAAATTTGTCCTTTGGTCTGGAGTCCAAATTGGTCTGGAATCCAACTGCCGTGTCTTTGTGAGACGCGGTGTGGGTGAATGGATGATCACACTTAACCAGCATGGCTACCACAGAATTCTGCAGTGATACGCCATATATGGCGCCGACAGAGATGGTTGTCTCGCTTCGCATTCTTAGGAAACTATGCAGTATTTAGTTTTTTTATGTATTATTTCTTACACGGTTACCGCAGGAAATCTTAAGTCTTATTACATACAGCCGGGAAGAACTATTGGACATAAGAGCAACGTCAACTTACCAACATTACAACCAGGAATACGACTTTCCCGAAGCGGATCCTCTGTTCCGACCACCACCCAGGACAATGGATCAGATCCCAGTAGGCGACCCAAAACAACGGCGCCGCAGAAGGAGCAGACGGAACGGTCGTCTGATCAGGCTCTGTAGACGGGCACATCGCTCCCGAGTATGCTACTCGCCAATGTCCAGTCTCTTGACAACAAGGTAGATGAAATTCGAACAAGCATTGCCTTCCAGAGAGACATCAGAGATTGTAACATTCTCTGTTTCACGGAAACATGGCTCACTCGGGATACGTTATCAGAGTCGGTACAGCCACGCGGTTTCAACACGCATCGCGCCGACAGAAACAAACATCTCTCTGGTAAGAAGAAGGGCGGGGGTGTATGCCTTATGATTAACGAGTCATGGTGAGATCATAACAACGTACAGGAACTCAAGTCCTTTTGTTCACCTGACCTAGAATTACAATCAAATGCCGACCGCATTATCTACCAAGAGAATTCTCTTCGATTAAAATCACAGCCGTGTATATTCCCCCCGCSCCCCCCCCCCCCAAGCAGACACTTCGAAGGCCCTGACAGAACTTCATTGGACTATGTAAACTGGAAACCACATATCATGAGGCTGCATTTATTGTAGCTGGGGATTTTAACAAAGCTAATCTGAAAACAAGGCTCCCTAAATTTTATAATCATATTGAATGTGCGACCCGGGCTGGCAGCATTCTGGATCACTGCTACTCTAACTTCCGCGACACATACAAAGCCCTCCCACGCCCTCCTTTCTGCAAATCTGACCATGACTCCATTTTGTTGCTCCCAGCCTATAGACAGAAACTAAAACAGGAAACGCCTGTGCTCAGGTCTGTTCAACGCTGGTCCGACCAATCAGATTCCACGCTTCAAGACTGCTTCGATCACGTGGACTGAGATATGTTCCGGATAGCCTCAGACAACAACATTGATGTATACGCTGATTCGGTGAGTGAGCTTGTTATACCCACGGTGACTATTAAAACCTTCCCCAACCAGAAGCCGTGGATTGATGGCAGMATTCGCGCAAAACTGAAAATGCGAACCACTGCTTTTAATCAAGGCAAGGTGACCGGAAACATGACCGAATACAAAACAGTGTAGCTATTCCCTCCTTAAGGCAATCAAACAAGCTAAGTGTCAGTATATAGACAAAGTAGAGTCGCAATTCAACGGCTCAGACATGAGACGTATGTGGCAGGGTCTACAGTCAATCAAGGATTACAAATAGAAAACCAGCCCCGTCGTGGACACCGATGTATTGCTCTCAGACAAACTAAACAACTTCTTTGCTCGCTTTGAGGACAATACAGTGCCACTGACACGGCCCGCTACCAAAACCTGCGGGCTCTCCTTCACCGCAGCCAACGTGAGTAAAACATTTAAACGTGTTAACCCTCGCAAGGCTACCGGCCCAGACGGCATCCCTAGCCGCGTCCTCAGAGCATGCGCAGACCAGCTGGCTGGTGTGTTTACGGACATATTCAATCAATCCCTATCCCAGTCTGCTGTTCCCACATGCTTCAAGAGGGCCACCATTGTTCCTGTTCCCAAGAAAGCTAAGGTAACTGAGCTAAACGACCCCGTAGCACTCACTTCCGTCATCATGAAGTGCTTTGAGAGACTAGTCAAGGAYCATATCACCTCCACCCTACCTGACACCCTAGACCCACTCCAATTTTCTTACCGCCCCAATAGGTCCACAGACGATGCAATCGCAATCACACTGCACACTGTCCTAACCCATCAGGACAAGAGGAATAATTATGTAAGAATTCTGTGCATCGATTACAGCTCAGAATTTAACACCATAGTACCCTCCAAACTCGCCATTAAGCTCGAGAACCTGGGTCAGTGCAACTGGTCCTGGACTTTCTGATGGATCGCCCCCAGGTGGTGAGGGTAGGAAYCAACAACTCCACCCCGCTGATCCTCAACACTGGGTCCCCACAAGGGTGCGTTCTCAGCTCTCTCCTGTAGTCCCTGTTCACCCATGATTGCGTGGCCATGCACGCCTCCAACTCAATCATCAAGTTTGCAGACAACACTACAGTGGTAGGCTTGATTACCAACAACGATGAGACAGCCTACAGGGAGGAGGTGAGGGCTCTGGGAGTGTGGTGTCAGGAAAATAACCTCACACTCAACGTCAACAAAGCAAAAGAGTTGATCGTGGACTTCAGGAAGCAGCAGAGGGAGCACCCTCCGGTGGAAAGTTTTAAGTTCCTCGGTGTACACATCACGGACAAACTGAAATGGTCCACGCACACAGACAGTGTGGTGAAGAAGGTGCAACAGCACCTCTTCAACCTCAGGAGGCTGAAGAAATTTGGCTTGTCACCGAAAACAGTCACAAACTTTTACAGATACACAATCGAAAGCATCCTGTCGGGCTGTATCATCGCCTGGTACGGCAACTGCTCCGTCCACAACCGTAAGGCTCCCAGAGGGTAGTGAGGTCTGCACAACGCATCACCGGGGGAAAACTACCTGCCCTCCAGGACACCTACACCACCTGATGTCACAGGAAGGCCAAAAMGATCATCAAGRACAACAACCACCCGAGCCACGGCCCCGTTACATCCAGAAGGCGAGGTCAGTACAGGTCCATCAAAGCTGGGACGAGAGACTGAAAAACAGCTTCTATCTCAAGGCCATCAGACTGTTAAACAGCCATCACTAACATTGAGTGGCTGCTGCCAACATACTGACTCAAATCTCTAGCCACTTTAATAACAAAAAATTGGATGTGTCTTGTCTTTGGCTATAAGTGATATGACATGCTATTCTATAAAAATAATTTCCCTGTAATCATGTAAATGTAATTAACTAGAAAGTCGGGGCACCACAAAATAATGTTTATAGAGCTTTTATCTTCCGAATAAACTCTTAAAGACCTGGTAATCTTTTACCTCAATAGCAGTCAATATTTAATCGTCACCTTATTTCAGTCTCATCTGAACATCGTAGAATTCTTGGTTATCTTCACGAACCCTGGCTAACAAGTTGAATCAGCAATACAAACTTTGGTTTAATTATTTATTTACTAAATACCTAAATAATCACACAGAATTACATAAACACAGAATGGATCATACATTGATTACTAATTATGTCCTACAAGAAAACGTCCCTGGGGGACGGAACCTGTATGACGGCTGGTTACACAAAGAGAGGGGGTTGGGCTTGAATGAAAGAGCGGGAAGACTGAGTAACAAAGGGAGAAGCTATGCTATCGTAAATACAGAATCTTATGCATTCTAAATAACTGCCCATTTGGAAAAGGTAAATGCAATAAATATTTACTCTAAGCTGCGCTTCAATAGGTTGGTTGTAGATGGAAGGCCATGTTGCCCAACAGAGATCTTCCTTGTTCTTTGAAGAGTGTCTCTGGTGGTAAACTGTATACGTTGTAGTATCGTCGTTGTGTGGTAGACTGGATACGTCGTCCGTCCTTTCCTAGCCCATGTTTACAGCGGCTGCTGCTAACTCAACGGCTAGGAGGTATCACTTCTGGAGTGAATAAGGGTTCAAAGTTCATACCAAGTTGCCATACTTTTAGCTCATGCTATATTCATCCTTTCGGAAATTCATCCTTTCGGCGTGCTGATCGTCATCTTCACATTGAAATTCGATGCTAATTTCGTTAGGTTATTATCTGAGCCCTTTCAACTTGGGGACCGTCGTCCTCTCGTCCTCGGAACACAAAGTTACATTTTCGTCAAGGGCTTTATATAGGAGGGGAGAGAAGGGCGTGTTTCATAGTTTATAACCAATGTCTGTTCACACGGACAGGGCCACTGAGTTGAGCATAGTTCACTCATAAAAACCCAATTCTCTCATTTGGAAGCTAAAATTATATTTAATCTTTTCACAAATAGTTTCATATTTAAACATTTAAATTGCACAACAATTCCATGTGAATGATAACTATAATGTGTAGACTTTCCAAGATACAGTTTATGTCATCCTATCATTAGTAATAATGTCTCAGATGACAAAAGATCTGTCATCATACTCTTTATGTACCAACGCATATTTTCAGCTGATTGGATTACCAAAATGTGGTTCCTTTCGCCACACCTTTTGATGTTCCCAGACTCTCTATGTTTAACAAAGGCTTTTCAAGAGTCCTTCTGTAGAGTCAAGAGAGAGGAAAGGGTGAAAGGTATTTATGGGGGGGTCATAAACCTCACCCACAGTGTAACGATAGTCATTTTCTTCCTCCTCCTCGGACGAGGAGAGGCGAGAAGGATCGGACCAATACGCAGAGTGGTTAGTTTCCATAGTGATTTAATATAACAAACAATATATGCGATAGCAAAATAACAAAAATCTACCGTGACAGTCCCGTGTGGCAAACTACTGACACGGAAAAACAAACACCCACAAAACACACGTGAAACCCCGGCTGCCTAGTATGATTCTCAATCAGGGACAACGATTGACAGCTGCCTCTGATTGAAATCATACCAGGCCCGAACACACAAATCCCAACATAAAATCACACATCGACAACCCACCACACACTCACGCCCTGACCATACTAAATAAATACAAAAAACAAGGGAAAACAGGTCAGGAACGTGACACACAGGCCAACGTCATGACAAGATGGTAATAATGGAGTCACTACCGCACTTTAAACAATGCCACTTCAATATAATGTTACATACCTACATTACTCATCTCATTATGTATATACTGTACTCTATACCATCTACTGGCATCTTGCCTATGCCTCACGCCATCGCTCATTCCATATATTTATATGTAACATATTCTTATTCATTCTTTACACTTGTGTGTACTAAAGTAGTTGTTGTGAAATTGTTAGATTACTTGTTAGATATTCTGCACGGTCAGAACTAGAGGCACAAGCTTTTCACTACACTTGCATTAACATCTGCTAACCATGTGTATGTGACCAATACAATTTGATTTGATTTGATCCAAACTGGTTTGGCCTTAGTGGGACTATCATTGTTTTTCAACAGCCACAAGACCCAACACCCCTCGGCTGTGTAAGGGCTATTTGACCAAGAAGAGAGAATGATGCTGCATCATGGGCCTCCACAATCACTCCGACCATCAACCAAATTGAGATGGTTTGGGATGAAGTTGGATCGCAGAGTGAAGGAAAAGCAGGCCAACAAGTGCTCAGCATTTGTGGGAACTCCTTCAAGACTGATGGAAAAGCATTCCAAGTGAGCTGGTTGAGAGAATGCCAAGAGTGTGCAAAGCTGTCATCAAGGCAACAGGGTGGCTACTTTGAAGAATCTCAATATAAATATATTTTGATTTGTTTAAACACTTTTTTGGTTACTACATGATTCCATGTGTTATTTCATAGTTTTGATGTCTTCACTATTATTCTACAATGTAGAAAATAGTAAAAGTAAAGAAAACCCCTTGAATGAGTAGGTGTTCTAAAACTTTTGACCGGTAGTGTACATAGTACTGCATTACATACTGGAATAACACCAAACCAATACTGTATAGGCCTATATCCAGTACTAAACAGTCCAACTTCCCTTGGACCATTCAAGGTGAAACCCAAGCAGTCAGTCTTAAGGGAAATATATAGCCTCTCTGTGCTCCACTGCACAACAGGCATAAACAGCCCCTCAACACACCCACCCACGCACCCACACATACATACACAAGCGCACATGCACACACTCACTCACTCCACACACACTCAGCCCCCCCCCCCCCCCCCCCCCCCACACACACCACACCACACCCCTCCACCCAATCAAACCACACCAGTGGTTGTATCAATAACGAATTCCAGTGTTGGAGAGTGAAACTTTAACTGCAGATCTAGTAGAGGACCATCAATTCTCCCAGGGTCCTCTGGGAGTACTATGCCTTCTATCTGAGGGCAGATTCTCCAATACTCTGGATTTGTACTGTACTGCGCTGGGCTGTGAGACTGTGGACAATTGTGGATAGATGACTGCTTCTCACTCCTGGTGTAGTATACAGTAATGGTGAGGAAGAGGAGGGGAATGAGGAAGAAGAGGAGGAGAAGGGGGGGAGAAGGGGAGGAAGAAGATGAGGAGGAAGAGGAGGGGGAGAAGGAAGAATAGGAGGAGGGTTAGGAGGGATAAAAGGTGGAGGGAATAGGTTGAGGAGGAAGAGGGTTAGTTCAGGTAGAGTTGTAGCCAACTCCTTTGTCATTCATTATCATGTTGTCATGGCATTTGTTTGGTATGACATGATATAGGAATTGAAGAAAGCAAAAACAGCTCTGCTTCTAGTCTGGAGGTCAGGCTCTGTGTATAAATATATTTTGGGGTTGGATGTTGAATAGAGATGTCTCATTGTGCCAAATCAGTTTCAGTGGTTCTGATTGGCTGATGACACCTACAGTATGCCAGGTAGGCAGGTGCAGTGTAGTTCTGATGACAAACTCTTGATCACTCCTTATCACCTCATCATGCAGTAATCCTCGCTACACTGATTGTACACTATCCCACAAAGTCACAACGCAGAATGGGGATTACATAAACATCAGTGAGCCTTTTAATTCATCACTAACCAAAACAGCAATAGACAAGGCATATTGACATTAGGGAGAGGCATGTGTAGCCGAGCTATCATAGGGTCCAATGAGTAGCACTAGATGAGTCAGGGAGCCAATTCAGTAGTCGCTGCTACGCTAGGCGAGCTGGAGACACGGCGATTCAGACAGCTAGCGGGCCGGGGCTAGCAGGTGGGCATCTGGAGACAACGCAAAGGAAGAGCCTGTTGAAACCACCTCAGACGGTTACATCGGCAGACCAGTCGTGAAGGATCGGCGGGGCTCCGTATCGGCAGTAAAGGGTCCAGGCCAATTGGCAAAAGAGGTATTGTAGCCCAAGAATTGGCTGGTGGACCTCTTTGGCTAGCCGGGAGATGGGCCTAGCTTGAGGCTAGCTCCAGGCTAACTGGTGCTTGCTTCGGGACTTAGACGTTAGCCAGGAGTAGACACTCGGGTAGCAGCTAGCTAGCTGCGATGATCCTGTGTAAAGGTTCAGAGCTTGCAGTAGGAATCCAGACATGTGGAAGAGAAAGAGTAGTCCGATATGCTCTGGGTTGATATCGCGCTGTGCAGACTGGCAGGAATTGACCGGGTTGAGGCTGGTTGATGTCCAAGTTAACGGTGAGGACTGCTAGCAGTGGCTAACTGACTACTAGCTAGTAGCTAGTTAGCTGGCTAGATTCTGATGGGGTTCCGGTTCTAAAGTATAAAAATAGCAGATCCATACCACATTGGGTGAGGCGGGTTGCAGGAGAGTATATTCAGTCCGTAGATGGAAAGTGAGATTAAAATATATACGAAGAAAATGATATATACACGGTGCAGGATGGGACAAGACAAMAACACACGTCCGACTGCTACACCATCTTGGAGTCGGAGACTGTGTTAGGTTTGGCCACAGGACCCATAGGGCGGGTGGATGGCAGTTTTGTACGCTGTCATGTCTTTGCTATCATTAAATTGAAGACTTATAGTTTATATCAAAGATTCCTGTAATTAGGGATTACGCGATCAACTGAGTAATAACGTAACTAATTAACTATGAATTCGAGGGCACCAGGGAAAGTAGTCAGATTACAAAGTTATAATTTCCCAATATAACCTTTCAGATATTTTCATATCTGATCAATAGTCTTCTGATKAATGATTTATTTATTTTTACCTCACGTTAGTCTCATTCCAAACGTCGTAAATTGTTGGTTATCTGCACGAACCCAGTCTTCACTATGAGTCATCCATACATCAATTGTCTTAAATCATTTATTTATTACTAACTAATTAATTCACAGAAATGCATAAACAAACAAACAAACTTAAAAATGGTTACATGAAATTATGGGAGAAATATGCCCTAGTGGGCTGAACCGGCATGGCGGCTTGTTAGACAAAGGGAAAATTGTGGTTCAATTAAGAAGTCACTACAGAGTCCATAATTATAACAATTGACATGCTAATCCTTACAAATGAACGCTCACTCATTCGGGAACAATTGCAATCAATATATATATATTTACGCTCGGTGTGTCGTCTTCACCGCTGGAGAAAAGTTAGTTTCTGTTGGAGTTCCTTCCGTCTCTGTCCTGGTTATTGTGGATAGTTCAGAGTGACATTCGTTATAGAATGGATGTTTCGGCGGTTGTCTTTCTTCGCGTTCAATGATACCGAATTCCTAGCTGCAGACTAGTAGWCAATATCAAAGACTTGTTCTTATTCGTCTAAGAGTTTAACCACGTGGTATGGTTAAAGATTCAGCAATGGTACTTAACCTTCGTTCTCCTCCTATGGAGAAAAAMMWKGKYYWKYKRWWAWTTYYYMRRRKWKGGSTYTTWWTYSGRWWKSHRRARRGGKSYKKYCCMRGRWKKYYKRMCCYAACTGGSYBMRGGGSMGGTCCTYGGATTTAGTTCAAATCAAAAGGGATTTGTATTTTTCTTCATTAAACAGTCCAAAATCATATTACACAATTATACAAACAGTATCATACTCACTCATWAATTTTATACAACAAACAGATGTAAACCTCATATCTGAGGTTATTATATAAACAGCGGTATGGTAATGTAGCCACCCCTTCTCTCATGAGTTTCCCACATGGGAACAAACGGACCGGTTCATAGCTGGAATCTCCACCGAGCTTTTATACTTTTGCAGGAACATGAAATATGTTCGTACCTCAAGTTCTGTGAGGTGGAAGAAAATTTCTTTGTCCTGAAAGTTTACCCTCTCTCTAATACTGTTTGGCCATGAGGAGATTCTTAGGAATTTACGACGTCTCTCTGTGATCACAGCATGGGTTGAAGGAGGAAAGGGGGAGGCAGGGAGTGGCAGGGAGAGGGGAATGGGCTTTATGTACCTAAACAGGCAACGTCATGAACAACAACACACACACACAACACACACACACACACACACACACACACACACCACACACACACACAACACACACACACACACACACACACACACACACCACACACACAGATATATACCCCTGGACTGGATGAATCTCAAACGCGTCTCTTTCTAATTTTTTTTCTCTTTCTGTATTTCTGCATCCTCCTCTCACATTTATTCTCTCAAACCTCGCCTTTCTTGTTTTCTCTTTTTTTTCTCTCCCCTTCTCCTGCTTTTTGTGTATGGTAAACATGCCTGAAATTCATCCATAAGGCTCATAGAATGTTGTGACAACATAAACATCGTAGAATTCTAGAGACTGTTTAAGGCCCTATAAGTGATGAGTTAGCACTAAACATGTAAAATGTTAACATTTGAATTGAAACTGAATAAAACATCCATCAGTCATAACTGTCTTTCTTTATACAACCCCCAGATCAAACAAAGGACGTTTCTCAAGGCTCCAACTAAATTAACATAATACCGTTAGAGAAAATGCAGTGGCCATTCCCCTCTGAAAGGTGTAATTTTAGCTTCTGACCTAAATATTTTTCTGGGTGGAAATGACAGTGTTTGAAGAGAAGTGTCAGTGTATATTATCATTACAGTACAATGGAGATTACGGAGATGTTTTATGTTGTGTGAACTACCACTGCGCTCTAGATAGAACCCACTCTTTCTCTCTCTGATTCCCACTATAACATTTACATTCTTTGTCTGCCTTTCCCTCTCTCATCCACAGTCATAAGGATCCCTAGCTGGTCACAGGTCACCTTGCAGCTTGAATGACCACTGAAACTAAGTGGTCTGACTGACTGACTAATATAAGATAGGTAAAGATTATGTGACTGGTAGAAAAAAACAGATGAATGACTGGAGGATTGGATAACTGACTAACTCGCTGAATAATTTACTGACAGAAAGACCCACAGACAGACTAAAACACTAACTGAGTGACTGACTGGCTAGCTAACTGACTGACTGTATGGCTGAAACACTGACTGATTATCTGGCTGACTGACTGATTGACTAACTCTATGGCTGAAGCATTGACTTAGGCCATACTGACTGACTGACTAACGGACTAATTGACTGACTAACTAACAGAGTAACTGACAGACTGACATACTGACTGGCTGGCTAACTGACTGGCTGTGGTTTCTCCCGTGCAGCCTACAGTGAGGCAGCACTGGAATATAAAGCACTGTGCTGGCTGCAGCTGGATTTTCTAGTTACTCTCCCCATCCGCCTGTGGCCTCTTCCCATCTCTCACACACACACACACACACACACACACACACACACAACACACACACACACACACACACCACACACACACACAACACAGACACACACACACACAACACAACACACACAACAACACACACACACAACACACACACACAAACAACACACACACACACTACACACACACACACACACACACACACACACACTAGCACAGTACAACACGCCCCCTCGTGTATCTATCTATCTTTCGCTCAGGCCTCTTGTGTTTCCCTTGCCTTCCTTTTCAGTAAATTCCTGTACCCCAGCATCCTTCAAATTGTTCTTAATTTCTCTCTCTCTTTTTCGGCTCTCTTCTTTCGCTCCCTCCTCCTTCATGGTATATCCTTCTGCCTCCACCTTCTTATCCTCCTCTCATCCACCCCTTCTTTCTCCTGATCTCGCTGTACCTCTCCCCCTCTCTCTGACCTTCCTCTCCCTCTCCCCCAATCCCTCTCTCCTCACTCCCCTCTCTGTGTTTATATGAGGTTCATTATTGTTTAAGGGAATGGTCTCTTGGAAACATTCCTTGCACATCAAGGTAACATTCATATGAAAACGTTAGTTAATGACTTAAGGAAACGTTCTCTAAAGTAGTTGGTACATTTATTGTTAGCTGGGGTGTTGTGTGGCTGCTGTTGTGTCCACCCCTGAGACCAGGGCCTGACTTTCTGGTCCATTACATCCCAACCCCTCCGGGAGTTCCAGTTCTTTATCATCTCCCTCTCTCCATCTTCATCCTTTTATTAGCTGCTTTCTCTCTGTTGGACAACGGTTTTGGCCGTGCGCAAACGGGTGATGGAGCCCATCTTTTTGTGTAAAGCTTCCCTTATACCCAGCAGCAGAGTGATGTGAGAGCCAGAAAGAGAGATCATGAGAAAGAGCAAGAGAGAGAAAGAGAAAGAGTGAGAGAGAGAAAGAGAAAGAGTGAGAGAGAGAAAGAGAAAGAGTGAGAGAGAGAAAGAGAAAGAGTGAGAGAGAGGAAAGAGAAAGAGTGAGAGAGAGAAAGAGAAAGAGTGAGAGAGAGAAAGAGAAAGAGTGAGAGAGAGAAAGAGAAAGCAACCTTTAGATTTCCTTATTTGTCCACAGCATCACACAACAAAAATCTATGAGACATGCTACATCATGTCTTTGTGTCATGTTGAGATGAACGACACGCTGATGTCAGGAGGTTTTTGCTTTGGCTGTTGTCCCTCTCTCTTCTAGAGAAAAGCAGAGACAGAAGGGATTGCTAAATGAAAATGGATGCTTGGTCTGTTTCGCTCTGTGTGTTGTTGTTTATTTTGCTGTGTTTCTGCAAGGAGCCGATTCAGTGTTTAATTGTGGTTTCTAAAAATAATTTGTCTAGAAAGACCTGTGTGTTATAACCCGGGGGTGATCTGCCTCACCCTCCATCTTACTATGGAGAGAGGAACAGATTTAACACTTAAGAATCTAAGCCGGTGGGGATTTAGCATGGTCATACCAAAGATCATTTAGCTATTTGATTTAGAATTGTATGACCCTTTAGGTAACAAATAAGTCTTGCGAGGCTTGTGGGCATCCTAGAGTAAAACAACCGACATATAGGTGAGAGTCTCACCTTTCCACAGAGGGAAAGACACTACAGACAGAAGTTGGCRGATCAGCGGTACCGACTTCAGATGAGTCCTGTCAAGTTTGTGGGGGTCGTAGAGCAAAACGAGGAACACCATCGTGTTCATGAGAGTCGTAACCGTTCGGACTCTACAGACATGTTGGGATGTCCCCTGTCTGACAAACACCGCTGTAGCTCTGCCACCTTTCACCGCAGATGCAGAAGGCTGCTATCAGCAGATGCGGTGGATTGAGACACAGCCCAAGTAAAAAGATATGTAATCAGATATTTAGAGCTTAAACAGACTKATTTTTATGGGCATTATTTTGTTATTATTAGGTGTCTCCTAAAAAAATCATTACACATCACCGAGCCAATTAAGGACCTGATTGGTGAACCACTGATCCATTCACAGCTTTTTGTCTGTTGGCAAGGTTTGGGAAACTCACAGCGTTTTCAAGATACAGTGTCCTCAACTTACAAATTTGACACACATAATTACATTGTGCATGTTCAATTACTCAGTAATTATTATTCAACATATCCTCACCTGGGATTTGAACTTACAACCRCGTGGTTCACAGTACTTCGATCTTCCTGCTACTCCACCATGTCCATGTAAAGTAGGCTCAGTTAATCTGACTATTCTCTTATCATTGATTTTATTTATTTATTTAAGCAATTTACGGGCTTTCTGTATAGTTGTCAAATGTTGATGGGGCATATTAACCTGTTTTAATTAAAGTCATTTTATTAGATCAGATAGGTGTGTTGTAATTGTTGCTAAATAATGGCATTAACATATATTGCTAAGAATGTGAGTAGAACCCAGAACACCCTAACCACTGTCGCAATAAGGGATACAGAAGAAGCCCTAACATCTCATCCCTAGGCATCATTAGGCACTAGATCTGAAACAACTTCATACAGTATGTTTCAAAGTTTTCAAGTTTTTGTCACATGCACAAGTACAGTGAAATGTCTTTCTTGCTTGCACTTTCCCAACAATGCAGTAATCAACATCAGTAGTACAAAAACTAAAAAAGTACAACAAAAACATAATAGAAATAACAAGAACACGAGAAAGTAAGTAAGCTACAGTGCATTCGGAAAGTATTCAGACCCCTTGACTTTTTCCACATTTTGTTACGTTACATTTTTAAAACGGATTAAATAAAACAAAATCCTCATCAATCTACACACAATAACCCATAATGACAAATGTAATGTATTAAATATAAAAAACAGAAATACCTTATTTACATAAGTACATAAGACCCTTTGCTATGAGAGTCGAAATTGAGCTCAGGTGCATCCTGTTTCCGTTGACCATCCTTGAGATGTTTCTACAACTTGATTGGAGTCCACCTGTGGTAAATTCAATTGATTGGACATGATTTGGAAAGGCACACACCTGTCTATATAAGGTCCTACAGTTGACATTGTATATAAGAGCAAAAACAAAGCCACGGCATCTAAGGAATTGTCCATAGATCTCAGAGACAGGATTGTGTCGAGGCACAGATCTGGGGAAGGGTACCAACACATTTCTGCAGAATTGAAGGTCCCCAAGAACGCAGTGGCCTCCATCATTCTTAAATGGAAGAAGTTTGGAACCACCAAGAGTCTTCCTAGAGCTGTCTGTCTGGCCAAACTGAGCAATCAGGGGAGAAGGGCCTTGATCAGGGAGGTGACCAAGAACCCGATGGTCACTCTGACAGAGCTCCAGAGTTCCTCTGTGGAGATGGGAGAACCTTCCAGAAGGACAACCATCTCTGCAGCACTCCACCAATCAGGCCTTTATGGTAGAGTGGCCAGATGGAAGCAATTCCTCAGTAAAAGGCACATGACAGCCTGGTTGGAGTTTGCCAAAAGGCACCTAAGAAACAATATTCTCTGGTCTGATGAAACCAAGATTGAACTCTTTGGCCTGAATGCCAAGCGTCACATCTGGAGGAAAACTGGCACCATCCCTATGGTGAAGCATGGTGGTGGCAGCATCATGCAGTGGGGATGTTTTTCAACGGCAGGTACTGGGAGACGAGTTAGGATTGAGGGAAAGATAAATGGAGCAAAGTACAGAGAGAGATCCTTGATGAAAAAGTACAGAGAGATCCTTCTCCAAAGCACTCAGGACCTCAGACTGGGGTGAAGGTTCACCTTCCAACAGGACAACATCCCTAAGCACACAGCCAAGATAACGCAGGAGTGGCTTCGAGACAAGTCCCTGAATATCCTTGAGTGGCGCAGCCAGAGCCCGGACTTGAACCCAATCGAACATCTCTGGAGAGAACTGAAAATAGCTGTGCAGGGACGCTCCCCATCCAACCTGACAGAGCTTGAGAATATCTGCAGAGAAGAATGGGAGAAACTCCCCGAAATACAGGTGTGCCAAGCTTGTAGGGTCATACACAAGAAAACTCGAGGCTGTAATCGCTGCCAAAGGTACTTCAACAAATGTGATAGTTTATTTTTTTAATACATTTGCTAAAATGTTTTTTTTAAACTGTTTTTGCTTTGTCATTATGGGGTACTGAGTGTAGATTGATGAGGGAAAAAACAATTTAATACATTTTAGAATAAGGCTGGAACATAACAAAATGTGGAAAAGTCAAGGGGTCTGAATACTTTCAGAATGCACTTTATTTACAGGGTCAGTTCCAGGGTCAGTGCCAATACCATATTTACAATGTGTATGCAATAGGGTTAATGAACTTTGAAGTAAATCTCAGCTCTGTTGATCATAGTGATTGAGAAGTATTAAAAAGGCTTAATATGCCCCAACAACATTAGATAACAATACAGAAAGCCCTTAAATTGTTGAAATAAGTATATCAAATCAATGATGAGAGAATATTTAAATGAACTGCTGACACAGACATGGAAGCGTAGCAGGAAGATCTGAATGCTGTGAACCAGGAGGTTGTGAGTTCAAATCCCAGGTGAGGACATGTTGAATTATAATTAGTGTATAAATAACCTTGCACAATGTAATCATGTGTGTCAAATATGTGAATTGAAAAAAATGTTAAAAGCACTGTGTGTGAGAGTATCCTTGCCAACAGACAAAATGAGCTGTGAATGGATCAGTGGTTCACCAATCAGGGCCTTGGTGGGCTTGGCAACAGTAACAAGGTGTAATTTTTTTTTTTTTTGGAGAACATTTCTTTGGGACACAGAAATGTTCTAGAACATTAATGTCTAGAACATTAATATCTTACCTTCTGAGAACATGGCAACCATGTTCTGTGTATGTTTGGTGGGACGTTGATGGAATATTCTGCTAACCTTCAGACAACTCAAAACAGGAATGTTTTTGCAAAATTCTCATGAAACGTGTCTAGAACATTCATATATTTTATTCTGAGAACATGGCAACCATGTCCTGTGTATGTTTGGTGGAACGTTTACAGAAAACTATCCTAACCATCAGAAAACTGGACACATGAATGTTCTTGCAACGTCCCATGAAATGTGTCTAGAACATGAATATCTTATATTCTGAGCAGTGCCATTTAAGATGAGGGAGGATGATACATATTTTTTATGAACATGGCCTTATTTCTATTACAACATATTGGATGACTGTCATTCATATTCCATTCCCCCAGCTCAGTGTAATATCAATAGGTTTAGGCTACTACAAAGTTTCCCTGTACCCATCATGAGATTGCTACAACCTACAGTAGCCTATGAATTAAAGTTTACAACGTACTGTAGGTGCACAGGTCAAGAGAATTTTGAGTAATCAAGGTGACAGACAGTGAAACATTCAATACCGCCTTGCACACTCTTGCCTGCATCTAGCTGATCTTGGGTGTAATCATTAATCCATCAGTTGCAAACAATAATTTATATTGGACAAATGTAGGTATGTTTATCCCTGTTTCGATCCGTTTGCTTCCGTTTAAGAAACGTTTTCAACAGAATCGGCGCAATGAAGACACCCCTGATCACACGCAAAAACAGTTCACTTTCATACCAGACACATACAAACAGCTTGTTGTATATATAATTCCTTCTCGCATCTATGTGCTCTCCTCCTCTCACCTTTTCCCTTCACTAGCTCTCACTCCCCCCTCTCTCTCTTGCTTCCCCTTAATTTCGGAATAAATTAATTTGTTAGAAACTGTTCAACTATTGTCTTTCTCTCTCTTTGAGTCAACTACCACATTTTATGCACTGCAGTGCTAGCTAGCTGTAGCTTATGCTTTCAGTACTAGATTCATTCTCTGATCCTTTGATTGGGTGGACAACTGTCAAGTTCATGCTGAAAGAGCTCTGATAGGTTGGAGGACGTCCTCAGGAAGTTGTCATAATTACTGTGTAAGTGTACGGAAGGGGATGAGAACCATGAACCTCCTAGGTTTTGAATTGAAGTCAATGTTTCCCAGAGGAGGACAGAAGCTAGCTGTCCTCCGGCTAAACCATGTGGTGCTACCCTACAGAGTGCTGCTGAGCTACTGTAGACATTCATTTCAAAACAGTGTGGATAATCAATTATTTTGGTGATGTGTATATTTGGTAATGTTCTATCTAAAAAAAATGATTACTTTTTTAATGTTTCATTATTAAACATTTTCAGAAATTCACTGAGGATCCTCCCCTTCCTCCTCTGAGGAGCCTCCACTGATTCTGAAAAACATTAAGGAAATTTCAACACCAAACTGTCATGTTTTGTCTTTGATCATCATGTCTTGTCCCTGGTGCTTCCCTCTGCTGGTCTTATTAGGTTCTTTCCCTCTTTCTATCCCTCTCTCTCCCCCTCCCTCTCTCCCTCTCTCGCTCTCTCTCTCTATCGTTCCGTTCCTGCTCCCAGCTGTTTCTCATTCTCCTAAACTACCCTCATTTACTCTTTCACACCTGTTCCCTATTTGCCCTCTGATTAGAGTCCCTATTTCTCCCTCTGTTTTCCGCTTCTGTCCTTGTCGGATTCTTGTTTGATGTTTGCTGTTCTGTGTCCTTGTTCCGCCCTGTCGTGTTTTTGCCTTCTTCAGATGCTGCGTGTGAGCAGGTGTCTATGTCAGCTACGGCCTGTGCCTTCCTGAAGCGACCTGCAGTCTGTGGTCGCGGTCTCCAGTCGTTCCTCTCTACTGACGAGAGGATTTCAGTTTCCTGTTTGGATTTACCTTGATAAAATCCAGGAGAATCATTGTTTGTTTAAGACTGGAATAAAGACTCTGTTTCTATTACGTCGCGCTTGTGGTCCTCATTCACCAGCATAACAGAAGAATCCGACCAAGAATGGACCAGCGACTACGGATTCTCGCAACACTGCCGTCGAGATCCAGGGAGCAATGCTCGGCAGACACGAGCAGAATTGTCTGCTGCTCGTCATGCCGTTGAGACCCTGTCGCTCAGGTCTCCGATCTCTCAGGACAGTTTCAGAGTCTTTCGTCTCGTGCCACCAGCTACTTCCTGGTCTTCCGAGTCTCCGGAACCTAGGGTTAATAACCCACCATGTTACTCTGGGCAGCGCCACTTGAGTGTCGCTCCTTTCTCACCCAGTGTGATATGTGTGTTCTCTCTCCAGCCCAAACACATACTCAAGAGAGAGAGCTCGGAGATCGCTTACGTCATATCACTCCTTACTGGTCGGGCTCGGGAGTGGGGCACAGCTATCTGGGAGGCAAGGGCTGAGTTCAACGTTTATCAGAACTTTAAAGAGGAGATGAGTACGGTTTTATTGACGTTCAGTTTTTGGGAAGGAGCTTCCAGGGCCCTGGCTTCCTATGTCAAGGTGATCGATCCAAACGGATTAACTCTATAGAGTTTCGCACTCTTGCTGCATCCAGTGACGGAACGAGCCGCGTTGCTCGCTCGTTTCTGGAGGGACTCCACGCTGAGGTTAAGGATGAGATTCTCTCCCGGGAGTTCCTTCCAGCGTGGACTCTTTGATTGCACTCGCATCCGCATAGAACGACGGTAGATCTTCGTCACCGAGCTGTGGAAGAGAGCTCGCGTTAACGGTGTTTCCCCTCTCCGCATCTCAACCATCTCCTCCCACCGGCTCAGAGACTGAGCCCAGCAGCTGGGAGGTATTCGCACTCGACTAAGGAGAGGGAACGGAGAATCACCAACCGCCTTTGCCTCTATTGCGGTTCTGCTGGACATTTTGTCATGTCATGTCCAGTAAAAGCCAGAGCTCATCAGTAAGCGGAGGGCACTGGTGAGCGCTACTACTCAGGTCTCTCCATCAAGATCCTGTACTACCTTGTCGGTCCATCTACGCTGGACCGGTTCGGCTGCTTCCTGCAGTGCCTTGATAGACTCTGGGGCTGAGGGTTGTTTTATGGACGAAGCATGGGCTCGGAAACATGACATTCCTCTCAGACAGTAGGAAGCCCACGCCCATGTTCGCCTTAGATGGTAGTCTTCTCCCCAGTATCAGATGTGAGACACTACCTTTAACCCTCACAGTATCTGGTAACCACAGTGAGACCATTTCCTTTTTGATTTCGTTCACCTTTTACACCTGTTGTTTTGGGTCATCCCTGGCTAGTAGTTCATAATCCTTCTATTAATTGGTCTAGTAATTCTATCCTATCCTGGAACGTTTCTTGTCATGTGAAGTGTTTAATGTCTGCTATCCCTCCTGTTTCTTCTGTCCCCTCTACTCAGGAGGAACCTGGTGATTTGACAGGAGGATGCCGGAGGAATATCATGATCTGCGCACGGTCTCAGTCGTCCAGAGCCAGCTCTCTTCCTCCTCACCGGTCGTTATGATTGTTGTATTGATCTCCTTCCGGGGACCACTCCCCCTCGGGGTAGACTATACTCTCTGTCGGCTCCCGAACGTAAGGCTCTCGAGGATTATCTGTCTGTTTCTCTCGACGCCGGTACCGTGGTGCCTTCTTCCTCTCCCGCCGCAGCGGGGTTTTCTTTGTTAAGAAGAAGGACGTACTCTGCGCCCCTGCTGTGGATTATCGAGGGCTGAATGACATAACGGTTAAGAATCGTTATCCGCTTCCCCTTATGTCGTCAGCCTTCGAGATTTTGCAGGGAGCCAGGTTCTTTACTAAGTTGGACCTTCGTAACGCTTACCATCTCGTACGCATCAGAGAGGGGACGAGTGGAAGACGGCGTTTAACACTCCGTTAGGGCATTTTGAATACCGGGTTCTGCCGTTCGGTCTCGCTAATGCTCCAGCTGTCTTTCAGGCATTAGTAATGATGTACTGAGAGACATGCTGAACATCTTTGTTTTCGTTACCTTGACGATATCCTGATTTTTCTCCGTCACTCGAGATTCATGTTCAGCACGTTCGACGTGTACTCCAGCGCCTTTTAGAGAATTGTCTCTACGTGAAGGCTGAGAAGTGCGCCCTTTCATGTCTCCTCTGTCACATTTCTCGTTCTGTTATTCCGCTGAAGGCATTCAGATGGATCCCGCTAAGGTCCAGGCTGTCAGCGATTGGCCCGTTCCTAAGTCACGTGTCGAGTTGCAGCGCTTTCTCGGTTTCGCTAATTTCTATCGGCGTTTCATTCGTAATTTCGGTCAAGTGGCTGCCCCTCTCACAGCTCTGACTTCTGTCAAGACTTGCTTTAAGTGGTCCGGTTCCGCCCAGGGAGCTTTTGATCTCCTCAAGAAGCGTTTTACATCCGCCCCTATCCTTGTTACTCCTGACGTCACTAAACAATTCATTGTCGAGGTTGACGCTTCAGAGGTGGGCGTGGGAGCCATTCTGTCCCAGCGCTTCCATTCGGACGATAAGGTCCATCCTTGCGCTTACTTTTCTCATCGCCTGTCGCCATCGGAACGCAACTATGATGTGGGTAACCGCGAACTGCTCGCCATCCGCTTAGCCATAGGCGAATGGCGACAGTGGTTGGAGGGGGCGACCGTCCCTTTTGTCGTTTGGACTGACCATAAGAACCTTGAGTACATCCGTTCTGCCAAACGACTTAATGCACGTCAAGCTCGTTGGGCGTTGTTTTTCGCTCGTTTCGAGTTCGTGATTTCCTATCGCCCGGGAAATAAGAACACCAAGCCTGATGCCTTATCCCGTCTCTTTAGTTCTTCTGTGGCTTCTACCGACCCCGAGGGGATTCTCCCTGAAGGGCGTGTTGTCGGTTGACTGTCTGGGGAATTGAGAGACAGGTAAAGCAAGCACTCACTCACACTGCGCCGCGCGCGCTTGCCTAGTAACCTTCTGTTCGTTCCTGTCTCTACTCGTCTGGCTGTTCTTCAGTGGGCTCACTCTGCCAAGTTAGCGGCCACCCCGGCGTTCGGGGTACGCTTGCTTCTATTCGCCAGCGGTTTTGGTGGCCTACTCAGGAGCGGGACACGCGCCGTTTCGTGGCTGCTTGTTCGGACTGCGCGCAGACTAAGTCAGGGAACTCTCCTCCTGCCGGTCGTCCTCAGACCGCTTCCCATTCCTTCTCGACCATGGTCTCACATCGCCTTAGACTATTACCGGTCTGCCTTCGTCGCGGGGAAGACTGTGATTCTTACGGTATCGATAGGTTCTCTAAGGCGGCACATTTCATCCCCTCGCTAAGCTTCCTTCCGCTAAGGAGACGGCACAAATCATCATTGAATGTGTTCAGAATTCATGGCCTCCCGTTAGACGCCGTTTCAGACAGAGGCCCGCAATTCACGTCACAGTTTTGGAGGGAGTTCTGTCGTTTGATTGGTGCTTCCGTCAGTCTCTCTTCCGGGTTTCATCCCCAGTCTACGGTCAAGCAGAAAGGGCCAATCAGTCGATTGGTCGCATATTACGCAGCCTTTTCGTTTCGAAACCCTGCGTCTTGGCAGAACAGCTCCCCTGGCTGAGTACGCTCACAACTCGCTTCCTTCGTCTGCTACGGGCTATCTCCGTTTCAGAGTAGTCTTGGGTACCAGCCTCCTCTGTTCTCGTCCCAGCTCGCCGAGTCCAGCGTTCCCTCCGCTCAGGCTTTTGTCCAACGTTGTGAGCGCACCTGGAGGAGGGTCAGGTCGCACTTTGCCGTTACAGGGCGCAGACTGTGAGAGCCGCCAATAAACGTAGGATTAAGAGTCCTAGGTATTGTCGCGGTCAGAGAGTGTGGCTTTCACTCGTAACCTTCCCCTACGACAGCTTCTCGCAAGTTGACTCCGCGGTTCATTGGTCCGTTCCGTGTCTCTCAGGTCGTCAATCCTGTCGCTGTGCGACTGCTCTTCCGCGACATCTTCGTCGCGTCCACCCTTCTTCCAGTCTCCTGTGTCAAGCCTTTTCTTCGCGCCCCCGTTCGTCTTCCCTCCCCCCCCCGTCCTTGTCGAGGGCGCACCTATTTACAAGGTACGGAAGATATGGACATGCGTTCTCCGGGACGTGGTCACCAGTACTTAGTGGATTGGGAGGGTTACGTCCTGAGGAGAGGAGTTGGGTCCACTCGGGACATGCTGGACCGTCGTTGATTGATGATTTCCTTCGTTGCCGCCAGGGTTCCTCCTCGAGTGCGCCAGGAGGCGCTCGTGAGTGGGGGGGTACTGTCATGTTTTGTCTTTGATCATCATGTCTGTCCCTGTGCTTCCCTCTGCTGGTCTTATTAGGTTATTTCCCTCTTCTATCCCTCTCTCTCCCCTCCCTCTCTCCCTCTCTCGCGCTCCTCTCTCTATCGTTCCGTTCCTGCTCCCAGCTGTTTCTCATTCTCCTAAACTACCTCATTTACTCTTTCACACCTGTTCCCTATTTTGCCCTCTGATTAGAGTCCCTATTTCTCCCTCTGTTTTCCGCTTCTGTCCTTGTCGGATTCTTGTTTGATGTTTGCTGTTCTGTGTCCTTGTTCCGCCCTGTCGTGTTTTTGCCTTCTTCAGATGCTGCGTTTGAGCAGGTGTCTATGTCAGCTACGGCCTGTGCCTTCCTGAAGCGACCTGCAGGCTGTGGGCGCGTCTCCAGTCGTTCCTCTCTACTGACGAGAGGATTTCAGTTTCCTGTTTTGGATTTACCTTTGATAATATCCAGGAGAATCATTGTTTGTTTAAGACTGGAATAAAGACTCTGTTTCTATTACGTCGCTTTTGGGTCCTCATTCACCAGCATAACACCAAACATGCTAAAATGGTTCTCAGAAAGTTTTTGCTAGCATAGATAGAATGCTCCCCTAACTAGTGGAAAACTAGACACTCAAACATTAGGGTAACATTACAAAAATTGTATCTTCCTGTAGAATTGTTAGCTGGGACAACACACCCCCACAAACATGATAACAGTGGTGCAAATTCTCCTCACACACACACACACACACACACACACACACACACACACACACACACACACACACACACACACACACACACACACACACACACACACACACACACACACACACACACACACACACACACACACCACACACACACCACACACACACACACCAACTTATCCAGCTGACAGAGTCAGACTAGTGTAGAGGAAATATAATCCCTCCACTGATCAAACCCTGTACATGGTCTATGTTGTCAGGCACCAGGTTAGAAGAGAATTCCGCCGCACTGCATCTCTGCCACAAGAAATCTAATAAGCTTACAGTCCAGTGTTCATTTAATCACTGGTTCTCATGTACAGCTCACAACCTCTTGGTGTTCCAGCCAAGTGATAATGACACAGGCCATTTCTTTTCCTCACTAAAATGCATGAATGAAACACACTCATGGGGTGTTTTATGTGGAGTCAGTGTTGAGAAACATGAACACAACTGCTCCAACAATTGCTCTTGAACTTCTTGATCTTAAATAAAAGACAATGTCAAAGCTGTCTTTTAACCAAACAAAAGATCTGGATTCTATGGTGATGGAGGTTTTGGGTGCAGTAACAACTGATAAAAAGACATGGGCAGCCAAACTGTATGGACGCGTCCCAAACGGCACGCTATTCTCTGGCCTATATAGTGCACTACTTTTGACTAGGGCCCATGGGGCGCTGGTCAAAAGTAGCGCACTATTTAGGGAATATGTTGCAATTTTGGACACAGTCCAGGTACTCTACTCTAACTATTATTTCATAATGTATGGAACCAAACAGTGGAGTAAACAGTAGGATGACATAGCATGTACAGTGTAGTGACAGGGAGAAGGGAGGTGGTGCTGAGGCTGACAGTGAGTGAGATAGACATCCAGGAATATAGGACCTGACAGATGATTGACAGATAGGTGGCTACCTGTCATTCCATCATAGACCTGTATGAAAAGCCTGAGTGTCGCTGGATGTTCACCCCTCTGTAGAAACACCAGAGTAGTCTATGCAGATATATATTTTTAAGTTGACTGAGAACACATTCTCATTTACAGCAATGACCTGGGGAATAGTTACAGGGGAGAAGAAGGGGATAAATGAGCCAATTGCAAGCTGGGGATGATTAGGTGCCATAATGGTATGAGGGCCAGATTGGGAATTTAGCCAGGACACCAGGGTTAACACCCCTACTCTTACAATAAGTGCCAAGGGATCTTTAGTGAACACAGAGAGTCAGGACACCCGTTTAACATCCTATCCAAAAGACAGCACCCTACACAGGGTGTTTCCAGCAGCATCTGGTCACCCATCCAGGGACAAACCAGGCCCAACCCTACTTAGCTTCAGGAGCAAGCCAGTAGTGGGATGCAGGGTGGTATGTTGCTGGCCTCAGTCAAGATATAGCTTGACAGGTGTTGTTACAAAGATACACATTTGCACACACACACAATCCTTCTAAAGACCAGAGGCAAATTAAATGGAAGCACGAGATTGAGATGGCTCTGGTGTGATGATCCGCTGCCTTGTCTGAGAACCTTTGTTTCTCAGAAGACACAGTAAAAACAGAGGAAGTGGAGGGTAAATATCTTCCTGCGGTGGAGCTGCTGCTTCCCACAGGGGGGGGGTTGAATGCTGTCAACTGGAACTAAAAGAAACTGTCACACACTTCCAGGGCCTTACATGAAGCTGTATGGAGGTGGGGTTGTGGAGGACAGCCTACTCACTGACACTACGTATCCCACAGTTCCCCCTGTTCTCTCCCAGACAATCACAGGAAGACTAACAGAGAGAGGTTAACAGCTTGTCAGAGAAGGCGCTGTGCAGAATCACTGATCTACAAATCACCTGGCATCCCAAATAACTACCCTTTATGTGAATGAGATTAAACAATCTGTGCCGAGCCAGACACTATTGAATGAGCGAAAAACCGACAAAACAAATAATAATTTGCATGAAATGATTGATCTAATCTGCCTGTGTAAATGACTATGAATGAGTCTACTGTATAAACTCAAGTAAAATGTGGTTAAAACACATTTTTCACTGGAGTAGTTTCTCCCTCACGGTTCAAGGTAACTGGCGTCTGACACATTAGAGCATAGAATCACTGAGTGCACAGAGGAGGGAAGAAGGGAACAAAGTAAGTCTGAAAAGAAAGGAGGGAAAACCCACCATTGACTCGGTTCCCCTCCAAAGGAATAAAATAATGAGTAAACGTGTGAATCAATGCTCTGTCTCTCTGTGACAAAACCCAACATCACACACCTCCCTCTCTCGTTCACAGAGACAGACAAAAGAGAGAGAGAGAAAGGAGGATAAGAGAGGCAGTGAAGGAGGGACCGGTGGAGGCGTGGAAAGAAAGAAAGAGTGGAGAAAGAGTGGTGAAATATAGGGAGAACAAAAATGTATGTCCGCAACTCTTGTATGCTCCCATGTGATTTAAATCAGACGCACAAAAAAGACAACATTTCGATCCAAGTTGGATCTTTGCCAGGTCATACACCACTATGAAACACATCTACTTCAATAGCCTCTAGAGCAGGGGTGGGCAATTCCTGTCTTCAAGGGCCTGATTGGTTATCTTGGCCAGGTCGCAGTTGTAAATGAGAACTTGTTCTCAACTAGCTTACCTGGTTAAATAAAGGTGAAATAAAAAATAATAAAAAAATAAAATTGGTGTCACAGTTTTGCCCCAGCCCCAGCTAACACACCTGACTCCAATAATCACCTAATCATGATCWTCAKTTTAGAWTGCAATTTGATTAATCAGCTGTGTTTCATTGGGATGGAGAAAAAGTATGACACCAAATCAGGCCCTCGAGGACTGGAATTGCCCACCCCTAATCTAGAGGCATGTACATCCAGTCAATTGAATACATATAATACATTAACATCACAATAAATAGTGAGGCTTCGGAAGCACGCACACCACCGACCGCTTCCAAGTATATTACTCGCTAATGTCCAGTCCCTAGTTAACAAAGTTGACGAAATCAGGGCAAGAGTTGCTTTCCAACGAGATATCTGGGATTGTAACATACTCTGTTTAACGGAAACATGGCTAGCAGGGGACATGCTGTCGGAGTCCGTACAGCTAACGGGATTTTCAGTGCATTGCGCCGACAGGAATAAACATCTCTCCGGTAAGAAGAAGGGTGGGGGTGTATTTTCATGATTAACGACTCATGGTGTATGTAACGAGTTCGCTGAGAATCGGGAA
The DNA here is from genome assembly GCF_002910315.2 of Salvelinus sp. IW2-2015. NCBI lineage: Eukaryota > Metazoa > Chordata > Actinopteri > Salmoniformes > Salmonidae > Salvelinus > Salvelinus sp. IW2-2015. The sequence continues at coordinate 14,244,902 of NC_036857.1, read as the reverse complement.
GCAAGTTCAGGGAGTACGTTTTTTAATAAATAAATGAAACAAAAAACACATAACACAAACAACGCACCGACATGAAAACAGAGTCAATAACACCTGAGGAAAGAACCAAGGGGAGTGACAGATATAGGGAAGATAATCAAGGAGGTGATGGAGTCCAGGTGAGTGTCATGAGGCGCAGGTGGGAGAAACGATGGTGACAGGTGTGCGGGATAATCAGCAGCCTGATGACCTAGAGGCCGGAGAGGGAGTATACGTGACAGTACTCCCTCCCCAATGCGCGGCTCCATCCACAGAACGCCGTCAAAGGGGACGAACCCGGGGATCAGGAGCGGTCCGGTCACCCCTGCTGATGCACGAGAATCTGTCACGGCAGTTGCGGCACGGGAACCTGTCGAGTCACCTGGGGCGCGAGAACCTGACAGATCGGTTGAGGCAGGGGAGCCTGGCGATCCGGCTGAGGCATGAGAACCTGACGAGCCAGTGGAAACAGGAGAGCCTTGCGATCCGGCGGAGGCATGAAAGCCMGTAGCAGTTCCCGGGACCCAACTTCATTACTCTGACACAAAAATAAAATAAAAAAACACTCCCTGATGCTTCCCTTAGGTGAGGTGTTATTCTGTAACGAGTGTGCTGAGAGTCGGGAAGCGAGTTCAGGGAGTGTGTGTTTTAATAAATAAATGAACCAATAAACACGTAACACAAACAACACACCGACATGAAAACAGAGTCAATAACACCTGAGGAAGGAACCAAGGGGAGTGACAGATATAGGGAAGATAATCAAGGAGGTGATGGTCCAGGTGAGTGTCATGAGGCGCAGGTGGGCGAGACGATGGTGACAGGTGTGCGGGATAATCAGCAGCCTGATGACCTAGAGGCCGGAGAGGGAGTATACGTGACAGTGTAATTGTAACAACTTACAATAACTCAAGTCCTTTTGTTCACCTGAACTAGAATTCCTCACAATAAAATGCAGACCGTATTATCTCCCAAGAGAACTCTCCTCGATTATCATCACAGCCGTATATATATCCCCCCGCAAGTGGATACTAAGACGGCCATCAAGGAACTTCACTGTACTTTATGCAAACTGGAAACCATATATCTTGAGGCTACATTTATTGTAGCTGGGGATTTTAACAAAGCTAATTTGAGAACAAGGCTACCTAAATTCTATCAGCATATCAATTGCAGTAAACGAGCGAGTAACACGCTCGACCATTGCTACTATAACTTCCGCGATGCGTGCAAGGCCCTCCCCCGGCCTCCTTTTGGCAGGGTCTACAGCCAATCACGGATTACAAAAAGAAAACCAGCCCCGTCGCGGACATCAACGTCTTGCTTCCAGACAAATTAAACAACTTCGATGGATTGCTCTCAGACAAACTAAACAACTTCTTTGCGCACTTTGAGGACACTACAGTGCCACTGACGCGACCCGCTACCAAAGACTGTGGGCTCTCCTTCTCCGTGGCCGATGTGAGTAAAACATTTAAACGTGTTAATCCTCGCAAGGCTGCCGGCCCAGATGGCATCGCTAGCCGCGTCCTCAGAGCATGCGCAGACCAGCTGGCTGGTGTGTTTACGGACATATTCAATYAATCCCTATCCCAGTCTGCTGTCTCCACGTGCTTCAAGATGGCCACCATTATTCCTGTTCCCAAAAAAGCTAAGGTAACTGAACTAAATGACTCCCGCCCCGTAGCACTCACTTCCGTCATCATGATGTGATTTGAGAGACTAGTCAAGGATCATATCACCTCCACCCTACCTGTCACCCTAGACCCACTCCAATTTTCTTACTGCTCCAATAGGTCCACAGACGATGCAATCGCCATCACACTGCACACTGTCCTATCCCATCTGGACAAGAGGAATACCTATGTAAGAATGCTGTTCATTGACTACAGCTCAGCATTCAACCCCATAGTACCCTCCAAACTCATCATTAAACTTGAGACCCTGGGTCTCGACCCCGCYCTGTGCAACTGGGTCCTGGACTTCCTGACGGGCCGCCCCCAGGTGGTGAAGGTAGGAAACAACATCTCCACTCCGCTGATCCTCAACACTGGGGCCCCACAAGGGTGTGTTCTCAGCCCCCTCCTGTACTCCCTGTTCACCCACAACTGCGTGGCCATGCACGCCTCCAACTCAATCATCAAGTGTACAGATGACACAACATTGGTAGGCTTGATTACCAACAATGACAAGACAACCTACAATGAAGAGGTGAGGGACCTCGGAGTGTGGTGTCAGGAAAATAACCTCTCACTCAATGTCAGCAAAACAAAAGAGATGATCGTTGACTTCAGGAAACAGCAGAGGGAGCACCCCCCTATCCACATCGACGGGACAGCAGTGGAGAATGTAGAAAACTGAAATGGTCCACGCACACAAACAGCGTGATGAAGAAGGCGCAACCTCAGGTGGCTGAAAAAATGTGGCTTGTCCCCGAAAACCCACACTAACTTTTACAGGTGCACAATTGAGAGCATCCTGTCGGGCTGTTTCTCCGCCTGGAATGACAACTGCACCGCCCACAACCGCAGGGCTCTCCAGAGGGTGGTGTGGTCTGCACAACGCATCACCGGGGGCAAACTACCTGCCCTCCAGGACACCTTCAACACCCGATGTCACAGGAAGGCAAAAAAGATCATCAAGGACAATAACCACCCGAGCCACTGCCTGTTCACCCCACTTCCATCCAGAAGGCGAGGTCAGTACAGGTGCATCAAAGTTGGGACAGAGAGATTGAAAAACAGCTTCTATCTCAAGGCCATCAGATTGTTAAACAGCCACCACCAGCACAAAGAGGCGGCTGCCTACCTACAGACTTGATATCATTGGCCACTTTAATAAATGGAACACTAGTCACTTTAATTATGCCACTTTAAGAATGGTTTACATATCTCGCATTACTCATCTCATATGTATATACTGTATACTGTATCCTTCACTATCTATTCTTTACTATCTATTGCATCTTAGCTGCTCTGTCACTGCTCATCCATATATTTTATACTGATATATTCCTATCCCATTTATTTTCTAGATTATGTGTATTAGGTTTTGTTGTGGAATTTGTTAGATAATAGGTTTTGTTGTGGAATTGTGCGATATTACCTGTTAGATACTGCTGCACTGTCGGATCTGGAGGCATAAGCATTTCGCTACACTCACAATAACATCTTCTAACCATGTGTATGTGACCAATAACATTTGATTTGATTTGATACTGTTCAGATGGGTTAAATGGAAACTGAAATCTGGACACTGACTGTAGTTCTTATACAACGGGTGGGTCTAATCCTGAATGCTGATTGGTTAAAACCGCATTCTAGCCGGTGTCTATTCCACAAGTTACCACTGACTAAATATATGACGTAAAAATGCCTATTTACTTTGTTCCATCTGACTGCGTAATCCACTGTCTCATCAGCCCAGCCAGGCAATTTATTAACTTGATCTCCACTATAAAAAGCATCTAGACATTATCTCACATTTCTTTTAGAATAACATTTCATTTTCAACAGCGGGAGATTTGTATAAACCTTGCTGTCTGTCTCTCCGACATTTGCAATTTTGCAACAAAATTCAAATTCGATCTCCAGCTGTCCCATAGTAATGAACGTGTCTGGAGTCGGTATGAGAGAAACAGGCAGCGTTTCTCAGCCAGTCGAAATCATGAATAAGATGGCATAATTTTTATGGATACATACAAAGACATTTCAATTTAAAAAAGGTCAAACAAAACAAAGTGCAGCTAGTTTGCAGTCTTTCCAGCTTCAGTTTGAAGTGATTGTTTTAGATGTGTTGTTGGCTAGCACCTTTGAACAAGTATCCTGACTAGAGAGCACATTATTAATGCCAGGCGAAATTGTGCATCATTAGCTCATTGTTATGGATGTATCCAAATAAATGTCGCTTAAAAACAAATGCAAATGCAGCTACTGTTGTTATTCTGGCTGCACTGTTTGACGTGACTGTAAGTTAACCGTAGTTGGCTGGCTAGCTAGCAAGCAAGGGATAAGAATGTTGCCAGCCAGTATGGCAATGTAACATTTAGATCGAACGACTGGGTCACATCCATAGATACAGAACAAAAAGTCTAAATGACTGGGTCGCATCTCTGGCAACCAAACCAATAGAACGAACACTGAGCCAGCTTGGGTACCAACCCTAGATTTGTTTTCGGGACAATAAGTTGTGGAAGGATGAAATAGTATGAATAAATTCAACAAAATAATATTTTTGTCTATTTCTTTACAAACTGTCAAACTGATGTCATTTGGAAATTTTGCACAGAAAATCCTTCCCGTACGTTTTTTGTTGTTGCATTTTCTCCCCGGTCCCTAGACGTCTTTGCTCCATGAAAGATGACAGAAAAAAATGTAAGGGTTTATTTAGTCTTTTAGGGCAACATATAATGAGAGAAGAGAACTTGCATATATCTAATTATAGACAAATAGCCTACCAAAATGTCGAAAATTATAGACAGAAACATACACTACATGACCATGAGTATGTGGACACCTGCTCGTCGAACATCTCATTCCAAAATCATGAGCATTAATCTGGAGTTGGCCCCTACCTTGCTGCTATAACAGCCTACACTCTTCTGGGAAGGCTTTCCACTACATGTCGGAACATTGCTGGGGGGTCTTGCTTCCATTCAGCCAAAAGAACATTAGTGGGGGTCTTAACAGGCTATTCTGTTACGATGTCGCCAAAGAACCATCTACTTGCCCCGGCCCGCCAGCTTTTCTGAACGCTGTGTCCCCTGCTCGCCTAGCGTAGTAGTGACTACTGAACGGCACCCTGACTCACCTATTGCTGCTCTTTGGACCCTATGATCGCTCGGTTACACAGCTGATGCCCCTGGACTGTTTCAATAACACAGGAACCTCATTTTGTTTACCTTTTGAGGACCTGAGTTTGAGGTCCCAGCCTCAAACTCAGGTCCTGCATGTACCTAACTAACCCGCTCTGCCCATTCATCGCCATTTACCCGTTGTTGTCTTAGCTCTCCTCATCAACACCTGTGTTTGCTTTATGCCTCTCTCTAATGTCAATATGCCTTGTCTACTGCTGTCTTGGCTAGTTCTTAATGTTTTATTTCACTGTAGAGCCGTCAGTCCCGCTCAAAATGCCTTAGATAGCTCTTTTGTCCCACCCCACACACATGCGGTGACCTCACCTGGCTTAACTGGTGCCTCCAGAGACGAAACCTCTCCCATCGTCACTCAATGCCTAGGGTTACCTCTACTGTACTCACATCCTWSYMYACCATTGTCTGTACATTATGCCTTGGATCTATTCTACCACGCCCAGAAATCTGCTACTTTTATTCTCTGTCCCCAACGCACTAGACGACCAGTTCTTATAGACTTTAGCCGTACACTTATCCTACTCCTCCTCTGTTCCTCTGGTGATGTAGAGGTTAGCCCTGTAGCCCCCAGTTCCATTACTATTCCCCAGGCACTATCATTTGTTGATTTCTGTAACCGTAAAAGCCTTGGTTTCATGCATGTTAACATCAGAAGTCTCCTCCCTAAGTTTGTTTTATTCACTGCTTTAGCACCTACCGCCAACACTGATGTCCTAGCCGTGTCTGAATCCTGGCTTAGGAAGGCCACCAAAAATTCAGAAATTTCCATCCCCAACTACAACATTATCCGCCAAGATAGAACTGCCAAAGGGGGTGGAGTTGCAATCTACTGCAGAGATAGCCTGTAGAGTTCTGTCATGCTATCGAGGTCTGTGCTCAAACAGTTCGAGCTTCTACTTTTAAAAATCCACCTTTCCAGAAATAAGTCTCTCACTGTTGCCGCCTGTTATAGACCCCCCTCAGCCCCCAGCTGTGCCCTGGACACCATATGTGAATTAATTGCACCMCATTTATCTTCAGAGTTTGTACTGTTAGGTGACCTAAACTGGGATATGCTTAACACCCCGGCCATCCTACAATCTAAGCTAGATGCCCTCACACAAATTATCAAGGAACCTACCAGGTACAACCCTAAATCCGTAAACACGGGCACCCTCATAGATATCATCCTGACCAACCTGCCCTCTACACCTCTGCTGTCTTCAACCAGGATCTCAGCGATCACTGCCTCATTGCCTGCGTCCGTTATGGGTCTGTGGTCAAACGTTCCCTAAAACACTTCAGCGAGCAGGCCTTTCTAATCAACCTGGCCCAGGTATCCTGGAAGGATATTGACCTCATTCAGTCAGTAGAAGATGCCTGGTTATTCTTTAAAAGTGCTTTCCTTACCATCTTAAATAAGCATGCCCCATTCAAAAAATGTAGAACTAAAAACAGATACAGGCCTTGGTTCACTCCAGACTTGACTGCCCTTGACCAACACATAAAACATACTGTGGCGTACTGCATTAGCATCGAATAGCCCCCGTGATATGCAACTTTTCAGGGAAGTCAGGAAAGCAAAGGCTAGCTTTTTCAAACATAAATTTGCATCCTGTAGCACAAACTCCMAAAAGTTCTGGGACACTGTAAAGTCCATGGAGAATAAGAGCACCTCTTCCCAGCTGCCCACTGCACTGAGGCTAGGAAACACTGTCACCACCGATAAACCTACGATAATCGAGAATTTCAATAAGCATTTTTCTACAGCTGGCCACGCTTTCCACCTGGCTAACCAAAACCCGGTCAACAGCTCYGCACCCCCCACAGCAACTTGCCCAAGCCTCCCCCATTTCTCCATCACCCAAATCCAGATAGCTGATGTTCTGAAAGAGCTGCAAAATCTGGATCCCTACAATTCAGCTGGGCTAGACTATCTGACCCTCTCTTCCTAAAATTATCCATCGCAATTGTTGCAACCTGTCACACCCTGACCTTAGAGATCCTTTTTATGTCTCTATTTTGGTTTGGTCAGGGCGTGAGTTGGGGTGGGCATTCTATGTCTGGTGTTCTATGTTTTCTTTTCTGTGTGTTTGGCCGGGTGTGGTTCTCAATCAGAGGCAGCTGTCTATCGTTGTCTCTGATTGACAACCATACTTAGGTAGCCTTTTTTTCCACCTGTGTGTTGTGGGTAGTTGTTTTCTGTTTTGTGTTGTTGCACCAGACAGAACTGTTTCGTTTCGTTCACTCTCTTTGTTGACTTTGTTGTTTCAGTGTTCAGGTTATTTTATTAAATTACAATGAACACTTACCACGCTGCGTTTTGGTCACCTTCTTTCCAGGACGATCGTTACAGAACTACCCACCACCAAAGGACCAAGCAGCGTGGTGGAATGGACTCCTGGACATGGGAGGAAATCTTGGACGGCAAGGGACCCTGGGCACAGCCGGGAGAGTATCGCCGTCCTAAAGAGGAGCTGGAGGCAGCTAAAGTGGAGTGGCGACGCTACGAGGAGTTGGCTCGGGGAAACGTGCACGAGAGGCAGCCCCAGAAATGTTTTGGGGGGGGGAGACGAGGAGATTGGCGGAGTCAGGTAGGAGACCTGAGCCAACTCCCCGTGCTTACCGTGGCGAGCGTCGTACTGGTCAGGCACCGTGTTATGCGGTGGAGCGCACGGTGTCTCCAGTACGTGTTCTTAGCCCGGTGCACAATATCCCAGCTACTCGCACCGGCCGTGCTAGAGTGGGCATCGAGCCAGGACGGAGTGTGCCAGCCCTGCTCTCCAGGCCTCCAGTGCCTCTCCTCGGCCCAGGTTATCCTGCGCCAGCCCTACGCACGGTGTCCCCAGTTCGCCAGCACAGCCCTGTGCGGCCTGTTCCAGCTCCCCGCACTTGCCGGGCTACAGGGGGGATCCAGCCATGACGAGCTGTGCTAGCTCTGCGCTCGAGACCGCCAGTGCGCCTCCACGGCCCAGTGTATCCGGTGCCTCGGGCCAARGAAGAGGCCTCCTGCATGTCTCCCTAGCCTGGTGAGTCCTGTGCCTTCTCCCAGAGCGAAGCCTCCAGTGATGATCCATGGCAAGAAGCCTCCAGTGATGAATCCTTGCAAGCTGCCCCAGTGATGATCCATGGCAAGAAGCCTCCAGTGATGATCCATGGCACAAGCCTCCAGTGATGATCCATGGCACGAAAGCCTCCAGTGATGATCCATGGCAAGAAGCCTCCAGTGATGATCCATGGCAAGAAGCCTCCAGTTGATGATCCATGGCAAGAAGCCTCCAGTGATGATCCATGGCACGAAGCCTCCAGTTGATGATCCATGGCAGCGAAGCCTCCAGTGATGATCCATGCACGACCTCATGATGATCCAGCCATCCAGTGATGATCCATGGCAAAGCCTCCAGTGATGATCCATGGCACGAAGCCTCCAGTGATGATCCATGGCACGAAGCCTCCAGTGATGATCCATGGCACGAAGCCTCCAGTGATGATCCATGGCAGAGAAGCCTCCTGTGATGATCATGGCAAGAAGCCTCCAGTGATGATCCATGGCACGAACCCTCCAGTGATGATCCATGGCACGAAGCCTCCTGTGTGTCTCTCCACCTCCAGTGACGCCCTTCAGTCCGGAGCCTCCAGCGACGATCCACAGTCTGGACCTCCAGAGACGATCCCCAGTCCGGAGCCTCCAGCGACGATCCCAGTCCGGAGGCTCCAGCGTCGATCCCCTGTCCGGAGCTGCCAGAGTCTCCCTCCTGTCCTGAGCTGCAAGAGTCTCCTCCTGTCCGGAGCTGCAGAGTCTCCCTCTCCTGTCCGGAGCTGCCAGAGTCTCCCCTCTCCTGTCCGGAGCTGCCAGAGTCTCCCTCTCCTGTCCGGAGCTGCCAGAGTCTCCCTCTCCGTCCGGAGCTGCCAGAGTCTTCCCTCTCCTGCGGAGCTCAGTCTCCTCTCCTGTCCGGAGCTGCCAGAGTCGCCTCCTGTCCGGAGCTGCAGAGTCGCCCTCCTGTCCGGAGCTGCCAGAGTCGCCCACCTGTCCGGGGCCCACTGCAAGGGTCCCCAGTCCGGGGTCGGCGGCAAGGGTCCCCGCTCCAGAGGACCTTAGAGATCCTTTTTATGTCTCTATTTTGGTTTGGTCAGGGCGTGAGTTGGGGTGGGCATTCTTTGTCTGGTGTTCTATGTTTTCTTTTCTGTGTGTTTGGCCGGGTGTGGTTCTCAATCAGAGGCAGCTGTCTATCGTTGTCTCTGATTGAGAACCATACTTAGGTAACCTTTTTCCACTTGTGTGTTGTGGGTAGTTGTTTTCTGTTTTGTGTTGTTGCACCAGACAGAACTGTTTCGTTTCGTTCACTCTCTTTGTTGTTTTTGTTGTGTCAGTGTTCAGGTTATTTTATTAAATTACAATGAACACTTACCACGCTGCGTTTTGGTCACCTTCTTTCCAGGACGATCTTTACAAACCCCTATTACTAGCCTGTTCAACCTCTCATTCGTATTGTCTGAGATCCCTAAAGATTGGGAAGCTGCCACGGTCATCCCCCTCTTCAAAGGGGGAGACACTCTCGACCCGAACTGTTACAGACCTATATCTATCCTACCCTGCCTTTCTAAAGTCTTCGAAAGCCAAGTTAACAAACAGATCACCGACAATTTCGAATCCCACTGTACCTTCTCCACTATGCAATCTGGTTTCCGAGCGGGTCATGGGTGCACCTCAGCCACGCTCAAGGTCCTAAACGATATCATAACTGCCATCAATAAAAGACAATACTGTGCAGCCGTCTTCATCGACCTGGCCAAGGCCTTAGACATAATAAATCACAGTATTCTTATCGGCAGACTCAACAGCCTTGGTTTCTCTAATGACTGCTTCGCCTGGTTCACCAACTAYTTCTCTGATAGAGTTCAGTGTGTCAAATCGGAGGGCCTGTTGTCCGGACCTCTGGCAGTCTCTATGAGGGTGCCACAGGGTTCAATTCTCGGGCCGACTCTCTTCTCTGTATACATCAATGATGTCGCTCTTGCTGCTGGCGATTCTCTGATCCACCTCTACGCAGACGACACCATTCTGTATACTTCTGGCCCATCTTTGGAAGGGGAGCTTCCAGACGAGCTTCAATGCCATACAACACTCCTTCCGTGGCCTCCAACTGCTCTTAAATGCAAGTAAAACTAAATGCATGCTCTTCAACCGATCGTTGCCCGCACCCGCCCGCCCGTCTAGCATCACTACTCTGGACGGTTCTGACTTAGAATATGTGGACAACTACAAATACCTAGGTGTCTGTTTAGACTGTAAACTCTCCTTCCAGACTCACAGTAAGCATCTCCAATCCAAAATTAAATCTAGAATTGGCTTCAAAGACTCCTTCACTCATGCTGCCAAACATACCCTCATAAAATTGACCATCCTACCAATCCTCGACTTCAGCGATGTAATTTACAAAATAGCCTCCAACACTCTATTCAGCAAATTGGATGTAGTCTATCACAGTGCCATCCATTTTGTCACCAAAGCCCCATATACCACCCACCACTGCGACCTGTATGCTCTCGTTGGCTGGCCCTCGCTTCATATTCAATCCACTGGCTCCAGGTCATCTATAAGTCTTTGCTAGGTAAAGCCCCGCCTTATCTCAGCTCACTGGTCACCATAGCAGAACCCACCCGTAGCACACGTTCCAGCAGGTATATTTCACTGGTCATCCCCAAAGTAAACCCCTCATTTGGCCGCCTTTCCTTCCAGTTCTCTGCTGCCAATGACTGGAACGAATTGCAAAAATCACTGAAGCTGGAGTCTTATATCTCCCTCACTAACTTTAAGCATCAGCTGTCAGAGCAGCTTACCGATCATTGCACCTGTACCTGCACCTGTATTCCCAAACTATTGCCACAAAGTTGGAAGCCCAGAATCGTCAAGAATGTAATTGTATGCTGTAGCGTTAAGATTTCCATTCACTGGAACTAAGGGGCCTAGCCCCAAACATGAAAAACAGCCCCAGACCATTATTCCTCCTCCGCCAAACTTTACAGTTGGCACCAGGTGCGCAACTTTGGTTTTAGAAATGGGGGGGATAAACACTCTAAACAGTCTACCCGACCACTCGAAGGCGTCCTCATGGTCCTAAAGCACACCATTGCCTCATTGCGCCCCTGGTTGGCACTATTAATTCGGGCAGGTAGCATTCTCCTGGCATCTGCCAAACCCAGATTCGTCCATGGGACTGCCAGATGGTGAAGCATGATTCATCACTACAGAGAACGCGTTTCCACTGCTCCAGAGTCCAATGTTGGCGAAATTTACACCACTCCAGCCGACGCTTGTCATTCCGCATGGTGATCTTAGGATTGTGTGCGACTGCTCGTCCATGGAAACCCATTTCATGAACAGTTCTTGTGCTGATGTTGCTTCCAGTGGCAGTTTGGAACTTGGTAGTGAGTGTTGCAACCGAGTACAGATCATTTTTACACACTGCGCGCTACAGCACTTGGCGGTACTGAGAGACCTGGAAATAGCTTTGCAAGGACGCTCCCCATCCAACCTGACAGAGCTTGAGAGAATCTGCAGAGAAGAATGGGAGAAACTCCCCTAATACACGTGTGCCAAGCTTGTAGTGTCATACCCAAGAAGACTCCAGGCTGTAATCGGTGCCAAAGGTGCTTCAACAAAGTACTGAGTAAAAGCTCTGAATACTTATGTAAATGTATATTTCAGTTTTTTTGGGGCAAAAGTTTCTAAAAACCTGTTTTTGCTTTGTCATTATGGGGTAATGAGGGGAAAAATTATTGAATCCATTTTACAATAAGGCTGTAACTGTCACGCCTACTCCCGCTCCGGTGCTCGAAGTCGCCTGTCTACTAATCACTGGCCCTGGCAATCTTCATTACGCACACCTGCTCCCCATCATTATAAACACCTGGACTTCAACATCACCTTGATTACCTTCCCTTTATTTTGTCCTCAGTAGCCTCAGTCATCAAGCAGTATTGGTTTGTTTTCATTCATGTACTGTATGCTTCTCATGTTTTGTTTATCTGCATTCTTCATCAATAAACTCACCTTCTGCACCTGCTTCGTGAATCCCAGCGTATATGTAGACAGACACATAATGTTGAAAAAGTGAAAGGGTCAGAATATTTTCTGAATGCACTGTATAGTGTATTTAAATCAGGCAAAAACAATTCTGCACCCGTCAAAAAATTGTTCTGCTGTCTCTGACTGTAGCCTACAGCGCATTTTCAATGTTAGCGGTTTAGGGTCGGGTGCGGGCCTCAGACTTTCACTTTATCGCATATAGTCGGGTGGTTGCGGATGGATTATTAGCAATTGCGGGCGGTGAGAAAACAGCTGACCCATGCACCACTAGTACAGGCTTCCTTCTTTTCACTCTGTCAATTAGGTTAGTATTGTGGAGTAAGTACAATTTTGTTGATCCATCCTCAGATTTCTCCTATCACAGCCATTAAACTCTGTAACTGTTTTAAAGTCACCATTTGCCTCATAGTGAAATCCCAAAGTGGTTTCCTTCCTCTATGGCAACTGAGTTAGGAYGCCTGTATCTTTATAGTGACTGGGTGTATTGATACACCATCCAAAGTGTAATTAATAACTTCACCGTGTGTCACGGATCCTTCTGGAACTTTCATTACGCACAACTGGCCCCTATTCCCACTGATTGATTGTACTTTAATTAATTCGTWAAAAAAAATAAGACATGGCCTTTCTTTCTCATTAAGCATTATGACTGTATGCGTCCTCAAATGAGCATGTACTCTTCACGTGTGCCTGATGGAAAATGTAAGAGTGAGGTCCTTCTGTTCTGATGAGGGTGGTAAGTCACAAGGCAGGCACACTGAAGCCACCTCTGTCCACTGAAAAGCTCATGAATCACTCAACAAGTGTAGGGGGGCTAACAGTGTGGGAGCAAATCAATGTGTTTGCCTATGATATGAACACAAACACAATCCCACAGAGAGAAAGAGAGAGACAGAGAGAGTGGAGTAGGCAACTGCGACTCTATTAGGGCTCAAGTGACCTCAATGTTATTGTAGCACAGCATCATTCCAGCTCTGCTCGCCTCAGTTGCTCAGCTGCTCCTGTGCTCTCCATCACAGTGAAGCCCTGGGGATACCTGCCTTGCTGACTGACATATTTAGATCCAGGGTATCGCGGCAGAGACGGATATGCCAGGAAAACACCAATCTCAACCAATCACAACTCCATCTTGATTCAATAACAACTCTCTGTGAGAGAGCGTCAGCAAGAGAATTAACTCCTAGAAGTTCAAAGATGGGGGACTGAACACAGCGGTGCAGATTGCCTCAAGATAAAAACATTATAATCAATATCTGTAAGATAGACTATATATTAGTACTTCATATACTCGTGGGTAATAACATTCCCTCTGGATAACAACACAAAACAAATCATAAGGCTTGAGAAATGTATCGACAAATATTACAAAAACAAGCAACACTCAAACATGACAGAGAGTAAACAAGGAGACTCAATCTCCAAAAGAAAACACAACTCCTCGGCGGATACAGACAATTTATGCTTTTCACCACCGGGACTGGTAAGGGTGGAAAGCGACTTGTTAAAGTCGATAAATGACAAACTGGGCATACTTGAATTAGTCAGTAAAGATATAAAGGAGTTGAAGACGAGCCTCGAGATGAGTGATTTAAAAGCTGCGACAACGGAGAAACAAACAAACAWGCTAAAAGGGACAGTCAATACGATAGAAACGGATGTTAATGAACTTAGAGAGGAGAACATCTTTCTGAGAGAAGCCTTACTTGACATACAGACTGGATCTATGAGAGAAAATCTAATACTTACTATTCAAGAAATTCAAGATAGAGAAGGAGAAGTTCCTGAAAGAGTAGTGAAGGAATTCTTTCTTACAGTGCTTCAAATCCCACTCGATGCTGTCGATACAATCTAACTTGAAGGTGTACACCATTTTGGACAAAGAGGACAGAGATATGAGCGCCCAATCGTTGCCAAATTTGCTTCTTTAAGGATAAAGTAATGGTTAAAAGCCTGGGTAAAAGATTTGCTGGCATGAAAAAAGGCATGAATGATCGGTTCCCGAGGGAGATTGCTGAACGGAACAAAGTTCTGTACCCAATCTTCAACAAGAATAGATTAAAAGGGAAGCGTGAGGCTCTCATAGCCAATAAACTGTATATTGACAACCAAATGTACTGAGACACAAAGACTACTCCATGGCTGTTCTCATAGAGGAGTCGAATAATAGAAAACCAAATACTAGCCATGGTAGGGATTGTAATAATAATAAAAAATAATAGATAAAAAAGCAATACAATGAAACAATTGTTAAATAAACTATAATTGCACTATACCATTCAAGATACGGAATGTTGTAAAATAATTATTTAACTTTCCATTTATAGTATTTTATAAATGTATAAGACAGCATTAGAAGAAAGGATAAGTAGCAAAATAATACATCTTCAAATACAACGAATTGGAACAGAAAAGTACACAACCAACATGGTGGAGATAAAATCATAGAAAACAGAAGACATAGAATGCACAGTATGTGATGGAAGGTGTGGTGTGTGTTTATTTTTTTGGAAAAGTGTGGCTTTAAGTGAGTGAGAAAGGAAACAGTTGCATATCCCAGAACCAATGTATGTCTGTGAGCAAGGGTTGCGAGAGAGAGCTTTCAATTTTGTGGAGATGAGGGATATACATTTTAAAATAAATTATACATCTAATTTACTTATTTATTGTCCTATCATGATGGAACGGTCCCCGACCCTATAACCTAGACACCCACCTGAGCGACCCATACACTAAAAATAAGTCCTTATCTGTTTTATGGGCTTACTGTAAGTTGTCTATATGCAGACAAAACAGAATGTAGACAGAGACCTACCAGAGCAGCACCAGGCTGCATCACATCCGGCCGTGATTGGGAGTCCTATAGGGCGGTGCACAATTGGCCCAGCATTGTCCGGGTTTGGCCGGGGTAGGCCGCCATTGTAAATAAGAATTTGTTCTTAACTGACTTGCCTAGTTAAATAAAGGTTAAATTTAAAAAATAAAAAATACAAAGCCAGAGCCCCCTGATGGGAGAGCATAATATAGAAAGAAATTCTCAAAGACGCTAATGAGTGGCAGTGCTGGCAACACTGGCTGCAGTAACCCATGGGGAGGGGGTTACACTCTGACAATCAGAGAGGGGGCATATTATTGTGACTCCAGGGGCACAAAATAATCAAATACAAGGGGGACCAGTGTATGTATGTGTGTTTCAGGGGAAGGAGGTGTATCTGATCTCCATCACCTAGAACTTGACTTTGCCAATTTTGCTCAATTTTGCATGCTTCTTAAACAGCTGTAACTGTATATACATTCGTATATATCAAGTCCTTTTTGAGTTGGGCTCTGGAATGTAACAACCGTTGAGCATCTGAGCTTATGGTTGATTGTGGGGGAAAGGGTTGAGTGTGTAAGAGTGTGTGTGTGTGTGTGTGTGTGGTGTGGTGTGTGTGTGTGTGTTGGTGTGTGGTGTGTTGTGTGTGTGTGTGTGTGTGTGTGTGTGTGGTGTGTTGTGTGTGTGTGTGTGTGGTGTTGTGTGGTGTGTGTGTGTGTGTGTGTGTGTGTGTGTGTGTGTGTGTGGTGTGTGCATGTGTGTATGTATGTATGTATGTGTGTATGTGTGTGTGTATGTGGTGTGTGGTGTGTGTGGTGTTATCCCACATATGTTGCTAGGAGGTAAGGATGTTAGGGAAAATATAGGATGAATTACAATAATTGTTTGCTAATATAATAATTGTTTGACAAAAATGTAATGTAATGGCAATCCTGGTTATAGGTAACAATCCTTTGCATGCACTATCAAAATAATTACGCATAACATTTGTCAATGATGGAAATTAAGATACATAAGATTTTGAAATATATATCGTTTTTGAATAGCTATATACAGTGGCTTGCGAAAGTATTCACCCCCTTGGCATTTTTCCTATTTTGTTGCCTTACAACCTGGAATTAAAATTGATTTTGGGGGGGGTTTGTATCATTTGATTTACACAACATGTCTACCACTTTGAAGATGCAAAATAGTTTTTATTGTGAAACAAACAAGAAATAAGACAAAAAAACAGAAAACTTGAGCATGCATAACTATTCACCCCCCAAAGTCAATACTTGGTAGAGCCACCTTTAAATGTTTCCCCTTAAACCATTCAAGTGTTGCTTTAGCAGTATGCTTAGGGTCATTGTCCTGCTGGAAGGTGAACCTCCGTCCCAGTCTCAAATCTCTGGAAGACTGAAACAGGTTTCCCTCAAGAATTTCCCTGTATTTAGCACCATCCATCATTCCTTCAATTCTGACTAGTTTCCCAGTCCCTGCTGATGAAAAACATCCCCACAGCGTGATGCTGCCACCACCATGCTTCAATGTGGGGATGGTATTCTTGGGGTGATGAGAGGTGTTGGGTTTGCGCCAGACATAGTGTTTTCCTTGATGGCCCAAAATATCAATTTTAGTCTCATCTGACCAGAGTACCTTCTTCCATATGTTTAGGGAGTCTCCCACATGCCTTATTGCGAACACCAAATGTGTTTACTTATTTTTTTCTTTAACAATGCCTTTTTTGGCCACTCTTCCGTAAAGTCCAGGTCTGTGGAGTGTATGGCTTAAAGTGGTCCGATGGACAGATACTCCAATCTCCGCTGTGGAGCTTTGCAGCTCCTTCATCTTTCATTGCATTTCATTTCATTGCAGCTCCTTCATCAACTCGTTATCTTTGGTCTCTTTGTTGCCTCTCTGATTAATGCCCTCCTTGCCTGGTCCATGAGTTTTGGTGGGCGGCCTTCTCTTGACAGGTTTGTTGTGGTACCATATTCTTTCCATTTAAAAAAAATGGGTTTAACGGTGCTCCGTGGGATGTTCAAAGTTTCAGATATTTTTTTATAACCCAACCCTGATCTGTACTTCTCCACAAGTTTGTCCCTGACCTGTTTGGAGAGCTCCTTGGTCTTCATGGTGCCGCTTGCTTGGTGGAGCCCCATGCTTAGTGGTGTTGCAGACTCAGTACAGGCCTTTCAGTACAGGTGTAAATATACTGAGATCATGTGACAGATCATGTGACACTTAGATTGCACACAGGTGGACTTTATTTAACTAATTATGTGACTTCTGAAGGTAATTGGTTGCACCAGATCTTATTTAGGGGCTTCATAGCAAAGGGGGTGAATACATATGCACGCACCACTTTTCAGTTTAAAGATTTTTTAAATTTTTTGGAAACAAGTTTTTTTTCTTCATTTCAGTTCACCAATTTGGACTATTTTGCTTATATCCATTACATGAAATCCAAATAAAAATCTATTTAAATTACAGGTTGTAATGCAACAAAATAGGAAAAACGCCAAGGGGGATGAATACTTTTGCAAGGCACTGTATAAAGCAAATTGAGGTGAGAGCATTGGAAATGCTTTAATCAGTCGATCTGCCTCTGTTCTGTGGGTGGCACTGTGTGCTCTTTCGAAGGATGGGTCCTGGCCTCTCGGGGAGCCTAGTGTCGCGATTGTGTGTTGAGACGGACCAAGGCGCAGCGGAGGTTGAGTTCCACATCTTTATTTCTAAGTGAAACTTAAGCAAAACAAAACAATAAAGAAACAATGAAATGTGACTAAGTGGTGCACATGCACAAAACACAAAATAATATCCCACAAACACAGGTGGGAAAAACAGCTACTTAAATATGATCCTCAATTAGAGACAACGATTACCAGCTGCGTCTAATTGGGAATCATGCAAATCACCAACATAGAAAATAAACTTAGAACACCACATAGAAAATAAATAAACTAGAACACCCCCAGTCACGCCCTGACCTACTTCACCATAGAGAAACAATGGCTCTCTATGGTCAGGGCATGACACCTAGGGACCCTGGGGGGGCGGGGGTGGACTGCCGGTCACTGGGATGACAACCCAACTTGGGAAGGGGAGGGGCTATTGCGGGTGGAATAGTGGAGAACAATTGGAGGGTTACTTAGTAGCAATGTAAATGTCATGGTACAGCTATATGGACACTCAATCACTATTAGTGTTGCACATTTTGGGGAATATTCAGAGGTGGAAACTTTCCGTGGGAATTAACGGGAATATATGGGAATTAACAGGATTATATGGGAATTAATGGAAATATATGCAAATTCATATTAATACCATTAAATGTCGATTTTTTTTGCATTGGATATATTTACAATATCATATGGAGAGAGAAACATAAACCTTTTACCTTATCATAAGTAGACAAATGATTAAATCCTAAAATAGAAATTTAAAAAACTATTTAGTTACAATTGAACTTTAATTAAATGAGTTGACTCTTCACATGGGATGATTTCACTGAACAACAAAAGAAAGGGAATATTGAATGATCCCCAATGATCCATCGCATCTCCCAAAAACATTTTCAACATACATCTGTAAAATTATAGTCTAGAAACTAAAGCTTTGATTGTCTTCCTCTCGGGCTTCCATGTCTTCTCCATGGACTTCCTCAATGTCCACCTCTTGAACATCTGACTCTGAGACCTCATCTTCACTGTCACTTTCCAACCTTGTTGAGGATGGCTCATTGTCAGGCTCAAAAAGTCTCAAATTTACCCGGATGGCAACTAATTTTTCAACCTTTGTATTGGCCAGCCTGTTGAGTGCTTTGGTGTGTGTGTTCCCAAACAAGGACCAGTTGCGCTCTGAGGTGGCTGATGTTGGTGGGATTTGGAGGATGATGGAGGCAACAGGGGAAAGAGCCTCAGATCCACAAAGTCCCTTCCACCAGGTGGCTGATGATATATGTTGGCACGACTGCCATATTGCATCTCCATCCCAAAGCCCTTGCTTGGAAGTGTACTTCGCCAGACTGCCAAGAACCTTTCCCTCGTCCAGGACAAGGTGGCGAGACACGGTAGTGATGACACCAAAGGCCTTGTTGATCTCTGCAACAGACAGGATACTCTTGCCAGCATACTTGGGGTTCAACATGTACGCTGCGGTGTGTATGGGCTTCAGGCAGAAGTCTTCTTGCTTTTTGATGTATTTCAGAACTGCAGTTTCCTCTGCTTGGAGCAACAGTGAAATGGGCAGGGCAGTACGGATTTCTTCTCTTACATCTGCAAGCAGAGTCTGAACAGGATGGCATTGTCTCCCTCAATCCGTGCAATGGCTACTGCTATAGGTTTCAGGAGTTTCAGGCTGCTTACCACTGTCTCCCAAAATACATAATCCAGAAGGATCCTCTTGATGGGGCTGTCCATATCAGCAGACTGTGATATGGCCATTTCTTGGAGAGACTCCTTCCCCTCCAGGAGACTGTCAAACATGATGACAACAGGTGTTGCTGGGCAGCTTCAATATGGTGCTCTTATTCTTCTCACTGCTTGGTGAGGTAGCTTGCTGCTATAACTTGATGACCCTTCACATACCTAACCATTTCCTTGGCTCTCTTGTAGAGTGTATCCATTGTTTTCAGTGCCATGATGTCCTTGAGGAGCAGATTCATGATCAGCACAGCCAATGGTGTGATGTGAGGGTAGGACTCCTCCACTTTAGACCAAGCAGCCTTCATGTTCACAGCATTTTCTGTCACCAGTGCAAATACCTTCTGTGGTCCAAGGTCATTGATGACCTCCTTCAGCTCATCTGCAATGTAGAGACCGGTGTGTCTGTTGTCCCTTGTGTCTGTGCTCTTATAGAATACTTTTTGGGCGGTGGAGATGATGTAGTTAATTATTCCTTGCCCACGAACATTCGACCACCCATCAGAGATGATTGCAATACAGTCTGCTTTCTCTATGATTTCCTTGACCTTCAATTGAACTCTGTTGAACTCTGCATCCAGCAAATGAGTAGATAAAGCATGTCTGGTTGGAGCGGTGTATGCTGGGCGAAGAACATTYAGAAATCTCTTCCAATACACATTGCCTGTGAGTATGAGGTGAACCAGTTGCATACACAGCTCGAGCAAGACATTCATCAGCATTTCTCTGACTATGTTCCTCCATTGAGTCAAAAAAACTTCTGATTCCAGGAGGACCATGAGCTGTTGCTATCGATAAGGTGTCTGATTCATCAATTTCACCTCAAATAGAAGTAGAGGGACTTTTGTCAGAGGTTGCTTGTTGTGAGCACTGAGGGAATTTTATGCACTTGGCCAGATGATTCTGCATCTTTGTTACATTCTTCAYATATGATTTGRCACAGTATTTGCAAATATACACAGCTTTTWCTTCTACATTAGCYKCAGTGAAATGTCTCCACACATCAGATAGTGCCYGTGGCATTTTCCTGTAAAGATTAGAAAGAAAGGAGTAAAAAAATAAAAGAAATACAATTCCATGTACAGATAAATACTTAAGCAGTTAGATTAAACWACTCCTTTGTAAGATAAATGTTTTGAAATGAAACATGTAGGTGAATTAACACTCATCAGTTAGCAGGCTCAAGCAAGCTAAAACCCACATGGTAGAAAAAACTAACCAGCAGAAATTGTTAACAAGTTAGAAATGATTTAAACTGTATGCTACTATTTACTATTTAACAAAAAATCATGTGTCATATAAAATATATTCACCCCACCCAGTTTTGTAATCAAACTTGACCAGAAATCATGTAGTCCTTGGCACAGACAGTGTAGTAGCCTGGGCTCAATAGCATCTCATTAGTGTGCAAGATCTTGAGAATCAGCTGTACATGTGATGGAAGTGTGCACTGTACATGTGATTCCWTTGAATTGGGTATAGTGCGAGATTATAATACTGTTTTAAATACCTCAATGGACCGCAAAGGAAATCACACTATATTTAAGGATATTTAAGCCTCCATATATCCACTAGTTCCATTATATCCATGACATTTGTGATTTCYTTAAGAGCATGTGGGTGATAGTTCACCCACTATCACCCACATGCTCTTAAGGAAATCACAAATGTCATGGATATATTGGAACTAGTGGATATATGGAGGCTTAAATATCCTGACCTAGTGAGATATACATGGTGGAGCTAGTCATCTTGACTACTTTCTTATGACATTCTCGTTGGCACCAAAAGTTTAAAAAAAAGTGTTGATAGGAGACAGAATTGACATTTAATCCTAGTAAAAATTCCCTGTTTTAGGTAATTTAGGATCACCACTTTATTTTAAGAATGTGAAATGTCAGAATAATAGTAGAGAGAATTATTTATTTCAGCTTTCATTTCTTTCATCACATTAACAGTTTTGTGGAGAACAGGTCATCTGATGCAACACTCCATCACTCCTTCTTGGTCAAATAGCCCTTACACAGCCTGTGTTGGGTCAGGTGTGTTGGGTATTGTTCTGTTGAAAAATAAATAAAAGTCCCACTAAGCGCAAACCAGATGGGATAACGTATTGTTGCAGAATACTGTGGTAGCCATGCTGGGTGTGCCTTGAATTCTAAATAAATCACTGACAGTGTCACGAGCAAAGCCCCCCCACACCATCACACCTCCTCCTCCATGCTTCATGGTGGGAACCACACATGTGGAGATCATCCATTCACCTACTCTGTGACTTACAAAGACACGGCGGTTGGAACCAAAAATCTCAAATTTGGACCCATCAGACCAAAGGACAGATTTTCACCGGTCTAATGCCCATTGCTCGTGTTTCTTGGCCCAAGCAAGTCTCTTCTTCTTATTGGTGTCCTTTAGTAGTAGTTTCTTTGCAGCAATTCAACCATGAAGGCCTGATTCACGCAGTCTCTTCTGAATAAATTATGTTGAGATGTGTCTGTTACTTGAACTCTGTGAAGCATTTATTTGGGCTGCAATCTGAGGTGAAGTTAACTCTAATGAACGCATCCTCTGCAGCAGAGGTAACTCTGAGTCTTCCTATCCTGTGGCAGTCCTCATGAGAGCCAGTTTCATCATAGCGCTTGATGGTTTTTGCGACTGCCCTTGAAGAAACTTTCAAAGTTCTYGAAAAGTTCCGGATTGACTGACCTTCATGTCTTGAAGTAATGATGGACTGTCGTTTCTCATTGCTTATTTGAGCTGTTCTTGCCATAATATGGACTTTTAACAAATAGGGCAATCTTCTGTATACCACCCCTACCTTTTCACAACACAACTGATGCATTAAGAATGCAAGACATTCCACAAATTTACTTTTAGAAATTCACACTTGTTAATTAAAATGCATTCCAGGTGACTACCTCATGAAGCTGTTTGAGAGAATGCCAAGAGTGTGCAAAGCTGTCATCAAGGCAAAGGGTGGCTACTTTGAAGAATCTCAAATATAAAATATATTTAGATTTTTTTAATACTTTTTTGGTTACTACATGATTCCATATGTGTTTTTTCATAGTTTTGATGTCTTCACTATTATTCTACAATGTAGAAAATAGTAAAAATAAAGAAAATCCCTGGAATGAGTAGGTGTGTCCAAACTTTTGACTGGTACTGTACATATTTGCAAAACAATATTGATGGAAGCTACAATCTATGTGCAATATTAAAGCTGATCTACCCACAATTTCTTTTTTTAATACAACGTAACATGTCGTACCTGTAGTACTACAGACTATACCGTACTAATAGTGTATTGTATACTGTACTTCAATTACCAACCCACTCTGGAAGCCTACACCATAGAATGACATATAGTATCTAAAATTGATAAGGTCTCTATTGCCCTATTGCCTACACATGCTTGTCATCTAAGAATACACAGTATGACTGGGAAATGTCTTTCATCCCCTCCATGACGATCTGAAGACAACAACAACCACTGTGTACATGAAGTCAGCATACTCATTCACGCATGCACACACTTTATAGTTCTCATCCAATTTTCTCCCTACCCCTTCTAGTCTCTCCCCCTTCCTTACCATTCTGTGGAGCACCAACTAAAATCCAATAAGGGCCATATGAAGAGTGTATGGAAGTGTCTTACATTTATGGACCTCAGTGGCAGATCTCTCTCTCTTTCTCCAACTCTCTCTCTGATCAAGGACTCCAGGCCTTTATAGAGGACAGATCAATGGAGATAAAGCCAGGGCTCCGGCTGCAACCTCGTTAAGTCAGCTGCACTTCATGGAGAGTATTTTTTTCCTACAGGAGATTTACATGCAAAACACACACACAAACACACATTCATGCACATACAAACACACAAACAGACACACACACAAAACAGAGGCAGCAGGCCTGGAGAACCAAGCAGGAGTAGTTTCCCCAAGGACAAGCAGCCCTGGCTGGGTCACATTCCCCCAGATCTGAAGAGGAGGGATGGAGGGCGGAGTGGTGGAGGGACAGAGCAGAAAGTGAGGTGACATGGATTATCAAATTACTGGTGTCCCCAGAGACCAGCTGATCAAAAATAAACAGAGAGGAGACTGGGAAGAGATGTTCATGAAGCAGTGCACTACAGTACTCTCTATGTCAGCCACAGAATGCTTCGAGAGAGATGTTAAACCGCTATCAATATTGCAATACACAAAGTTAAGAGTGGGGAGTTGCAGTGTGTTTTGAACTGCGTAATGAATGATGACCAATTTGATGCACAGACAGTGTAATGCAGCAAACTTGTATGGCTTGCAGTTTCCTCCATAACATTGTAAATATTGCATGGCATCTAAAAATGACATAGCTGGAGTTAAATTGGTTGAATAAGTTAGGAGCTGGGCTGTGCCGGGCATTTGGGCATTAAGGGCGTGGACAGTTGGTTCTGTATGGGTTCTGTATGAGGGGAGTTGAGGAAGAGGGAGGAGCATGAGGAGGAGGATGGGGGAAAATGAGGAGGGGGAGGAAGAAGAGGAGGAGGAGGAAGGGGAGAAAGAGGAGCAGGAGAGAACCATGTTGAATTATTGATGGAGATGAGATGTGCTTCAGTGCATGATGGCCCCCCATTATGAGAGCTACTGCTGCCTCTCTCTCAGCCTCTATTTCTGTAGGCCTCTCCTCTACAGGACAGTGAGTCTGAGTCACACACTGAGAACGGCAGCTTGCAGGCCCTCCCTCTACCGTCTGCCTGACCCATGCAGGGCACACTCACCTCAGTCATATGGAACTCTGAATGGACACTGAATCCTGAGTTTAGAATGGGTAATAAATAGGATATAAGGCCACACGGTCCCGTGTGGCTCAGTTGGTAGAGCATGGCGCTTGCAACGCCAGGGTTGTGGGTTCATTCCCCACGGGGGGACCAGGATGAATATGTATGAACTTTCCAATTTGTAAGTCGCTCTGGATAAGAGCGTCTGCTAAATGACTTAAATGTAAATGTAAAATATAAGATGGTTTAGGGTATGTGTAAGGATATAGGATGTTATAAGGATATAGGATGGTTATAAGGACATAGGATTGTATAACAATATAGCATGGTATAAGGATATAGGTAGGTATAAAGATATAGCATGGTATAATGACATAGAATGAGTATAAGGATATTTTTATTWAAAAAATTATTTCACCTTTATTTAACCAGGCTAGTTGAGAACAAGTTCTCATTTACAACTGCGACCTBGCCAAGATAAAGCAAAGCAGTGCGACACAAACAACAACACAGAGTTACACATGGAATAAACAAGCGTACAGTCAATAACACAATAGAAAAAAAAGAAAGTCTATTTACAGTGTGTGGAAATGGCGTGAGGAGGTAAGGCAATAAATAGGCCATAGTAGCAAGTAATTACAATTTAGCAAAATGAACACTGGAGTGATAGATGTGCAGATGATGATGTGCAAGTAGAAATACTGGTGTGCAAAAGTAAATAAAAACAATATGGGGATGAGGTAGGTAGATTGGATGGGCTATTTACATATGGGCTATGTATAGCTGCAGCGATCGGTTAGCTGCTCGGATAGCTGATGTTTAAAGTTAGTGAGGGAAATATAAGTCTCCAGCTTCAGCGATTTTTGCAATTCTTTCCAGTCATTGGCAGCAGAGAACTTGAAGGAAAGGCGGCCAAAGAGGTGTTGGCTTTAGGGATGACCAGTGAGATATACCTGCTGGAGCGCGTGCTACAGGTGGGTGTTGTTATCGTGACCAGTGAGCTGAGATAAGGAGGAGCTTTACCTAGCAAAGACTTATAGATGACCTGGAGCCAGTGGGTCTGGCGACGAATATGTAGCGAGGGCCAGCCGATTAGAGCATACAGGTCGCAGTGGTGTGTGGTATATGGGGTTTTGGTGACAAAACGGATGGCACTGTGATAGACTGCATCCAGTTTGCTGAGTAGAGTGTTGGAGGCTATTTTGTAAATGACATCGCCGAAGTCGAGGATCAGTAGGATAGTCAGTTTTACTAGGGTATGTTTGGCGGCGTGAGTGAAGGAGGCTTTGTTGTGGAATAGAAAGCCGATTTGAGATTTACTTTTGGATTGGAGATGTTTAATATGAGTCTGGAAGGAGAGTTTACAGTCKAGCCAGACACCTAGGTATTTGTAGTTGTCCACATATTCTAAGTCAGAACCGTCCAGAGTAGTGATGCTAGTCGGTCGGGCGGGCAGGTGCGGGCAGCGAACGGTTGAAAAGCATGCATTTAGTTTTACTAGCGTTTAAGAGCAGTTGGAGGCCACGGAAAGAGTGTTGTATGGCATTGAAGCTCGTTTGGAGGTTTGTTAACACAGTGTCCAAAGAAGGGCCAGATGTATACAGAATGGTGTCGTCTGCGTAGAGGGGGATCAGGGAATCACCCGCAGCAAGAGCGACATTGTTGATATATACAGAGAAAAGAGTTGGCCCGAGAATTGAACCCTGTGATACCCCCATAGAGACTGCCAGAGGTCCACACAACAGGCCCTCCGATTTGACACACTGAACTCTATCTGAGAAGTAGTTGGTGAACCAGGCGAGGCAGTCATTAGAGAAACCAAGGGTGTTGAGTCTGCCGATATGAATACTGTGAATGACAGAGTCGAAAGCCTTGGCCAGGTCAATGAAGATGGCTGCACAGTACAATCTTTTATCGATGGCGGTTATGATATCATTTAGTACCTTGAGTGTGGCTGAGGTGCACCCGTGACCAGCTCGGAAACCGGATTGCACAGCGGAGAAGATACAGTGGGATTCGAAATGATCGGTGATCTGTTTATTAACTTGGCTTTCGAAGACTTTAGAAAGGCAGAGCAGGATGGATATAGGTCTGTAACAGTTTGGGTCTAGAGTGTCAGCCCCTTTGAAGAGGGAGATGACCGCGGCAGCTTTCCAATCTTTAGGGATCGGACAATACGAAAGAGAGGTTGAACAAACTAGTAATAGGGGTTGCAACAATGGCGGTGGATAATTGTAGAAAGAGAGGGTCCAGATTGTCTAGCCCAACTGATTTGTATGGGTCCAGGTTTTGCAGCTCTTTCAGAACATCTGCTATCTGGATTTGGGATTTATTGGTGGTGACAGACTGTGGCGGACTATTGCAGTCCGCCACAGGATGTTTTTGTGCTGGTCGAGGGCATTCAGGTCTGGAGTGAACCAAGGGCTATATCTGTTCTTAGTTCTACATTTTTTGAAAGGTGCATGCTTATTTAAGATGGTAAGGAAATTACTTTTAAAGAACGACCAGGCATCCTCGACTGACGGGATGAGGTCAATATCCTTCCAGGATACCCGGGCCAGGTCGATTAGAAAGGCCTGCTCGCAGAAGTGTTTTAGGGAGCGTTTGACAGTAATGAGGGGTGGTCGTTTGACTGCGGACCCATAGCGGATGCAGGCAATGAGGCAGTGATCGCTGAGATCCTGATTGAAAACAGCAGAGGTGTATTTGGAAGGCAAGTTGGTCAGGATGATATCTATGAGGGTGCCCATGTTTACGGATTTTGGGTTGTACCTGGTGGGTTCCTTGATAATTTGTGTGAGATTGAGGGCATCTATCTTAGATTGTAGGACTGCTGGGGTGTTAAGCATATCCCAGTTTAGGTCACCTAACAGAACGAACTCTGAAGATAGATGATGGGCAATCAATTCACATATGGTGTCCAGGGCACAGCTGGGAGCTGAGGGGGGTCTATAACAAGCGGCAACAGTGAGAGACTTATTTCTGGAGAGATACATTTTTAAAATTAGAAGCTMGAACTGTTTATGCATAGACCTGGAAAGTATGATATAGGATGGTATAAGGATATAGGATGGTATAAGGATATATGATGGTATAAGGATATAGGATGGCTATAAGGATATGGAATGGGAATAAGCATATAGGATGGGTATAAGGATAAAGAATGGTATAAGGATATAGGATGGTATAAGGATATAGGATGGGTATAAGGTTATAGGATGAATATAAGGATATAGGAGGGTATAAGGATATAGGATGGTATAAGGATATGGAATGGGTATAAGCATATAGGATGGGTATAAGGATATAGAATGGTATAAGGATATAGGATAGGTATAGAAGCTCCTGAAAAAGATTAGTAGCTCATGCATATTCATGAGGCTGCCACCTTATTTTTGTTCTCGTACTCTTCCAAACGTTTATCTTGCATATCAAACTACTGATAAGCTTTCCCCAAGTCAATCATTATGCAATCGAAACACAGAATATATGTCACTCAATTATCTCACTCTGCACAGTCTTGTGTGTGTGAGAGAGAGAGAGCGAGAGCGAGAGAGAGAGAGAGCGAGAGAGAGAGAGAGAGAGAGAGAGAGAGAGAGAGAGAGAGAGAGAGAGAGAGAGAGAGCGAGAGAGAGAGAGAGAGAGAGAGAGAGAGAGAGAGAGAGAGAGAGAGAGAGAGAGAGAGAGAGAGAGAGAGAGAGAGAGAGAGAGAGAGAGAGAGAGAGAGAGAGAGAGAGAGAGAGAGGAAATTAAAAGGCATTTGAAGCAAGGCAGAATTCTCCTTCTCATCACTCTCTTTGTTGGGACAATGAGAGAATTAGGCCTAATAATTAGCTAATGCTTACTGTAGTTCAGTGACACACACTGACACACACACACACACTGGACTTAAGCGCCTCTCTCAGTCAGTCTTCTTTACATTCTTTACAAGCCCAGCCATGACTGTGACAGCTGTTCACCACTTCCTGCTAGTCTATTTCCAGCCTCTTTGTGACAGGGCGTTCAAATAGGACAGGGGTTCTATCAGCGCTTTCATCACACACACACACACACACACACACACACACACACACACACACACACACACACACACACACACACACACACACACACACACACACACACACACACACACACACACACACACACACACACACACACACACACGTGCCGGAGAGCAGGATTACACACATTAAACACACACTTATTAGCACACACACATGCCCACACACAAACACAGTCATTAGCACGGTCACACGCACATGCACACACACTCTAACACGCAAGATGGATTAGTCATCCATAATGGTAATTATTACATACATACTGTAGACACAATTCACATGTACAGTGCCTTCAGAAAGTATTCAGACCTCTTGACTTTTTCCAAATTTTGCTACGTTACAGCCTTATTCTAAAATTGATTAAATAAATACAAATCCTCAGCAATCTACACACAATACCCAATAATGACAAAGCAAAAACACGTTTTTAGAAATTTTTGCAAATGTATCAAACCTAAAAAACAGAAATATCTTATTTACATAAGGATTCAGACTTTTGCTATGAGACTCAAAATGTAGTTCAGGTGCATCCTATTTCCATTGATCATCCTTGAGATTGGAGTCCACCTGTGGTAAATTCAATTGATTGGACATGATTTGGCAAGGCACACAACTGTCTATATAAAGGTCCCACAGCTGACAGTGCATGTCACGGCAAAAGCCAAGCCATGAGGTCGAAGCAATTGTCCGTAGCGCTCAGAGACAGGATTGTGTCGAGGCACAGATCTGGGGAAGGGTACCAAAAAATGTCCCCAAGAACACAATGCCCTCCATCATTCTTAAATGGAAGAAGTTTAGAACCACCAAGACTTCCTAGAGCTGGTCGCCTAGAGCTGGTTGAACCTGATCAAACATCTCTGGAGAGACCTGAAAATAGCTGTGTAGCAACCCTCCCCATACAACCTGACAGAGCTGGAGATGATCTGCAGAGAATAATTGAAGAAACTCCCCAAATACAGGTGTGCCAAGCTTGTAGCGTCCTACCCAAGAAGACTCGAGGCTGTCGTTGCTGCCAAAGGTGCTTCAACAAAGTACTGAGTAAAGGGTCTGAATACTTATGTGAATGTCATATTTTAGTTTTTATTTTATTTTAAATTAGCAAAAATGTATAAAAAGCTGTTTTGTGGTATTGTGTGTAGATTGATGAGAACATTTTTAAGATGTTTTATTTTTTAATACATTTTAGAATGAGGCTGTAATGTGGAAAAAATTTGGAAAAGGTCAAGGGGTCTGAATACTTTCCGAAGGCACCATATGTGTGTATGTGTCTCTATGCGTGTGTGTCTCTCTCTCTCTGTGTGTGTGTGTGTGTGTGTGTGTGTGTGTGTGTGTGTGTGGTGGGTGTGTGTTGTTTGTGTGTGTGTGGTGTGGTGTGTGTGTGTGTTGTGTGTGTGTGTGTTGTGTGTGGTGTGTGTGTGTGTGTGTGGTGTGTGCTGTGTGTGTGTCTTCATAATGCAGCCATCCTGTGTGGTGTGTGTGTGTGTGTGTGTGTGTGGTGTGGTGTGTGTGTGTGTGTGTGTGTGGTGTGTGTGTGTGTGTGTGTGTGTGTGTTGTGTGTTGTGGGCCTGCTGGGATGAAGGGCAGGGGTGGACAGAGAGGTCAGGTTATACCACAGAATGATTGATTAGTCTTATTATCTGTATGTGGTTAGCAAGGCTTATATATAGGGTATATGCTATTCTGCTATTTGATAATGTTTATCAGCTTTACTGACGTCAAATGACTTACCTCCATGGCTGCGTCTCAAATGTCACCCTATTCCCTTGAAGTGCACTACTTTTGACCAGGACTCATCCTTAATTGAGGTCATTTATTTGTATTTTATATTTAGAGACTAGAGTCCAGGTGTATCAGGTTAGGGCAGGGATGCTCAAATAGAGATACATATTCTCCTACTAAAAATATACTCTATTCTCAAACTATAACATACTCTATTTTCCT
>NC_036857.1:14208618-14213618 GCF_002910315.2 Salvelinus sp. IW2-2015 | reverse complement strand
CTATTCTCCCACTATAATATACTCTATTCTCCTACTATAAATATACTATATTCTCCTACTATAATATACTCTATTCTTTTATTATATTATACTTTATTATCTTACTATAATATACTCTATTCTCCTACTATAATATACTCTATTCTCCTACTATAATATACTCTATTCTTTTACTATATTATACTTTATTATCTTACTTAATATACTCTATTCTCCTACTATATTATACTCTATTCTCCTAATATAATATACTCTATTCTCCTAATATAATATGCTCTATTCTCCTACTAAAATATAGTCTGTACTCTAGTGTTCTATTTAATTCTCTGGGTACTTAATCCGAGTCATACTGAAATGTGAGGTCAGATGGCTTGTTTACAGTATTTCCTGGTGATTGGTAATTGATTCAATGTCACTGCTTGATTGGCCAGTTAGGGGATCTCTCTCTCTCTCTCTGTTCTCACTCACAGATTAGAAGTTGTCCTTTTCATAGATTTGCTGTTGAGAACTCCGTGATTCACAATGTCCAGATGCTTCTCACTACTCTTTCCATGCACTCTTCAATCTGTCCCTCCCAATCTGTGTGTGTGTATGTTCTCTGCTTGCTGAGCTGCAGCTCTACGCTCTGGGCCCACACAGCGCACACACACACACACACACACACACACACACACACACACACACACACACACACACACACACACACAACACACACACACACACACACACACACACACACACACACACACACACACACACACACACACACCACAACCACACACACACCACACACACACAACACACACGCACACACACACACGCGCGCACACACGCACACACACAGGTGAATGAGAGACAGACTAATTGTTAGGACACCTACGATGGCAGCTGTGAAGTCCTATGTGACAAACAAGACACTTCCTGGACGTTGAACAGTTTTTCTTTGCGTCCCATAATTCCCCCCACCAGTAGTGCCCTTCTCCTGGGCAACTTAATGACTGAAGAACGATTAAACATTTTATCTGTCATTCAATTTGGATGAATTTAGTCCAATCAGCCAAATATAGGTTGCGTCACAAATGGCACCCTATTCCCTATATGTGACAGCCTGTTCCAATGGGAACTTATGTCGAAAAATACTAAATACTTTTTTACAGATTACACAAATCATACACTGTGATTGGAGGAAGCATGGGAAAGTTGATAAAGTTGTTATTACACTTAGGAGACAAGTAGGAGAAAATGCCCTTGAAATATTTTGTTGACTGCTAGAGAGCTCTTCTTTGTTTACACCCATTCAGCATCATTCACACCCTCTTAAGCACAGGGAGATCATTCAAGATGGACTTTGAAATTGGACGTCTATTTATGTCCTGAGGACGTCTGAAATGCCTTCAAAACCGTCCACTAGGGGCAACAGTGAGAGCTATTACCGGTTTGTGGCCGGGAATGGCGGATAGGCGTAATCCCATGACTCTGGATCAGAAGGTTGCGGTGTTTGATCCCAGTGGTGGACTGTTTTTATTATTATTGTTTTAACCCTATCCCTAACCTTAACCCTTACCATAACAATTTGGAATGAGTGCTTAAAGTTAACCCTTAACTTCGAAATTTGACTTTTGGAGAAATGGAACGATACAGAGCAGCAGGAGCAACCAAGAGTGTCAAAAACTATTCGAAATTTGACGTTTGAAGAAACATGGATAAACATCTAATTAGGCAGTGAGACTGTGAGAGCTTGTTGCTTAAGCCATAGAGCCACCCACCTCTTTAAGAATTCCAACCGTCAGCATGGTCAACCCCCTCCATGAGCTCTTTTTTTATTGCCTAATGTCAAGTAGGAACTAGCGTCATCTGCCCCCGTTGGGCTGCCATATCACATATTGTGCACTACCTTTGACCATTATGGGCCCTGGTGAAAGGTAGTGGACTTGTAAAGCCTCTCACAGTGGTTGGTATGTATTTTGTTACCTGTACCTGACCACTAACACAATTAAGTATATTCCTTTCGCCCCAGTTTCTAAGAATGTAGAATTGACCATTATCTGACAAAAAAAGTATCACTAGGTGTATGTCGCTCRTCACTACTTCACAGGAGAGCCATTTAAACAAACTTTTTTTTCATCAAAATTGATTTTTTGGCAGAAATGCCTTCTGGAACATGTGCCTTAATAACAAACTTGTATGCCAACTGTAAATATGAATAAAATTGTTTAATTACGAGCCTAGTTGGTTTAGCCACAGAAAAAGAGGGCAACCTTCCAGCTACCCATGATTGGCTGAGATAATGAGTGGACTGGACATGCGACATGAGTTCGAATTGGTCTGCCATGTAGCTCGCTTCTGTCTATAATATGCGCTGGTCAGTATGTGTAGGTAATCCTTTCTAACGCAGCTTTTTAGAAAAATATCACGTAGTAGAACTGCATAAGTGTTGCTCTCCACTTTCTGGACGACTGAGTTTTGAGTATGATAGCTAAGGAGACGGAGAAAAGTCTGGCGTTTGATTGGAAATATGCAGACGGAGTCGAAAAGAGAACACACAGAATTCTATTGTATGAAACAGCTGTCTCCGGATTACATCTTCAAACTAAGGGCAACCATGGCATCTGTGACAGAGAGGGAGGAGCGTCCATCCATGTATACGGGTAAGATAGTCTAGCTAGATACATTTTCAGATATTACACATTTCTAATTTTGTCAGAAATTCATTTTCATTTCAAGTTAAAGTGTACTGTTAGCTAGCTAGCTAACGTTACGTGTATGATCTGTGTAGTAATATCATTTGYATCTCAGAGCCATTCGCATTGCTACAGTAGTTGCATTGCTAGTAACCTGATTGGTTAGCTAACTGCAGATTCATGCAGGGTAGTAACGTTATGAGTTGGGATTATGGTTAATTGATTAGCTAGCTGGCTACATGTCTAAACAAAAGACTCCACTATGCAAGTAAGCATTTCAATATAATGTTCATGACGTCACTGTGACAACTGTTGATAGACGTAGCTGGTAAATTCATTCTGGCTATCTACTCTGATTTCAGAGCACTCTCGTCTGAGTGTACCAGAGCGCAGAATAACTGACGAATTTACGAACGCTCAACACCCACTGAATAGGGCCGGTGTAAGTAAACTTAGGCAAAAAAGTGTAATTAAATTGTTGCCAGCAGCACAGTTGCAGTCACCAACGCTCTGGATAACATAAAGACAGCCTAACCTGCTCAGCTAGGGCGAGTAAAATGGTCAGAGTGAGCTGTTCTCTCATTTGTRCCTGGAAGTAGCTAGCAAGCTTGCAAACGTTAGCCAGTTAGCTTGGGTGGTTGACTGCGGTTGTTAGGTCAGAACTCTCGGATCAACCCTACTCCTTGGCCAGAGCGTCCACTGMGCGCTCTGAACACTCTGAGAGCGAAACGCTCTGAATTTACAAACGGACAGTTTACGAATGCCCAGAGCACACTCTGGCACTCCAGATTAAATGCACAAACACAGCCCTGGTATAAACCAGCCTTTAGTCTTGAAATATTTGGTTGTTTAGTACATGGCCTTATGTGAATCCTTAAAGAAATGGATGGGGGGCCTCCTGAGTGGCGCAGCGGTCTAAGGCACTGCATTGCAAAGCTTGAGGCGTCACTGCAGATCCGGGTTCGATCCCAGGCTATGCTGCAGCCTGCTGCAACAGGGAGACCCATGAGGCGGCACACAGCATCGTCCGGGTAAGGGGAAAGTTTGGCCGGCCAGGATGTCCTTGTCACATCGCGCTCTAGCAACTCCAGTGGCGGGACGGGCCCATGCATGTTGACATGGTCGCCAGTTGTACGGTGTTTCCTYCAACACATTGGTGAGGCTGGCTTCTGGGTTAAGTGAGCAGTTTGTCAAGAAGCAGTGCAGCTTGGAAGGGTCGTGTTTCGGCGGATGCATGGCTCTCGACCTTCGCCTCTCCCGAGTCCGTATGGGAGTTGCAGCAATGGGACAAGACTGTAACTACCAATTGGGGAGAATTAAAAATTAAAATATAAAAAAAGAGATGGGTGTGGCTAAGGCTTAAGTGGGTGTTAAATGTTGAATGGGTATAGACAAAGAAGAGCTCTCCAGTAGTATACCAAAACATTCAAGGACAATTTTCTCAAAAGTGAGGTTACAAGTTTATCAACTTCCAAAGCAGAATTACTTTCCCATTTTTCCTCAACTGTAGTGTATGATATACACATATATACTCTAAAGTCAGTTGGTGTGTGTTTCTCTGTGTGTGTGCGCATAAGTGTGCACTTGTACTGTATGCATGCGTGTGCGTATGCAGGCCTGCTTTTATGCTGCCTGCAAGAGTGTGTGTGAAACACAGTGTGTCATCATTCCAGTCCCTCTGAATGACAGGCGCTGGCTGTGATGCCACTGTCCCATCCTCCGTGTCCTCTGTGTTATTTTCTTTCATGCCCTTTCATGTTTCATTACAGGCTGCATGGGAGAAGGCTGGGTGCTGGATCAACCACATCTCCACTGAGCTCCACTGTGCTCCACTGAGCTCCACTGAGCCACACTCACTGAGCTCCACTGAGCCTACACTGAGCTCCACACTAAGCTCCACACTGAGCCACACTTGAGCTACACTGAGCTACACTGAGCCCCCACTGAGCTACATGAGCTCCACACTGAGCTACACTGAGCTCCATTGAGCTCCACTGAGCTCCACCACTGAGCTACACTGAGCCCACACTGAGCTCACTGAGCTCCATTGAGCTACACTGAGCTCCACACTGAGCTACACTGAGCCTCCACACTGAGCCACACTGAAGCTACACTGAGCTACACTGAGCCCCACTGAGCTACACTGAGCGCCACACTGAGCTACACTGAGCTCCAATGACTACACTGAGTCCACACTGAGCTACACTGAGCTCCCACTGAGCTACACTGAGCTCCCACACTGAGCTCCAACACTGAGCCACACTGAGCTCACACTGAGCTACACTGAGCTCCACTATGAGCATACACTGAGCTCCACAC
>NC_036857.1:14135327-14208593 GCF_002910315.2 Salvelinus sp. IW2-2015 | reverse complement strand
GCCACACTGAGCCCCCCACATGAGCCCCCCCTCAGTTCCCACTCAGCTCCACTGTCTTCACCTGAGCTCCCACCTGAACTACACTAAGACCCACCACTGCAGCCCCCACTCAGTTCCACTGAGCTCCACTGTTCGCCTCCACTGAAGCGTCCACCCTGACACTACACTAACCACACTGAGCCCCACTCAGTTCCACTGAGCTCCCACATGTGCCTCCACCTGAGCTCCACTGAACTACCACTAAGCCAACACCTGAGCCCCACTCAGTTCCATGAGCTCCACTGTTTGCTCCACTGAACTACATATTCAGCTCCACTGAGCCCCACTGACGTCACCACTGAGCTCCACTGAGCCCCACTCAGCTCCACGTGAGCCACACTGAGCTCCACTAAAGCCACCCTGAGCCCCACTGCAGCTACACTGAAGCTCCACTTGAGCCACCCTGAGCCAACCACTGAGACACATAGGACAACTGAGCCACACAGCCCCACTGACAGCTACATGGGCCCCACTGAGCCCCACTGAGCTAAACCACTGCAGGCCACACTGAGCTCACTGAGTTACACTAGCCACACTAGACCCCACGCTGACCACTGAGCTACACTGAGGCCCCACTGAGCCACACTGAGCCCCACTGAGCCCCTAGCCCACTTGACGCCTACATTGGAGCTACACTAGCTGAGCTCGTAGGCCATTGAAGACCACAGCTGCCACACTGAGCTACACTGAGACTACAGCGAGCCACCTGAGCCTCACTACTATGAGCCCCACTCCCCGAGCACCTGGCCACAACTGAGCTCACTGATACATGACCACACTCAGCCCCACTACACTTGAGCCACTGAGCCCACTGAGCCAGCACTGAGCCCCACCTGAGCCCCACTGACCACACTGAGCTACACTGAGCCTACATATTGAGCCACACTGCAGCTACATGACTTACCTGAGCTCCGCTGAGCTACACTAGCCCCACACTGCAAACGAGTTCACTACTCCACTTGAGCTTCCACACTGAAGCTCCACACTGAGCCCCCACTGAAGCACACTGAGCCACACAGCCACACTGAGGCTCCCGACCTGAACCCCTGACCACTGAGCTACACATGAGCTTACATGAGCATCCACTGAGCCTACCACTGAGCTACTACACCTGAGACCCTGCTCACTGAGCTCCTACACTAGCTCCACACTGAAGCTCACACTGAGCTCCACTGCCCCACTGACTACACTGAGCTCCACACTTGACGCACACTTGAGGCTCTGAGCCACACTTGAGCTCCCAGCTACACTGCAGCTCCATGAGAGCTCACACTGATACACAGCTCACAGCATCCTGATCTCACCACTGCCACTCAACTACCTGAGCTACACTGACTACCACTGGCTCCACTGAGCTACACTGAGCTCCCACACTGAGCCGTAACATAGCCCACTGAGCTCCCTGGCTACCCACTGAGCTCAACACTGAGCTCCACTTGAGCTACACTTGAAGCCTCCACACTGAGCCTCCACACTGAGCCACACTGAGCTACACTGAGCTACACTGAGCCCCCACGAGCTGCACTGAGCATCCACACTGAGCTCACACTGAAGCTCCACACTGAGCTTACACTGAGCTCCACTGAGCTACACTGAGCTCCACACTGACTCCACACTGAGCCACACTGAGCCTACACTGAGCTACACTAGCCCCACTGCTACACTGAGCTCCACACTGAGCTAACACTGAGCTCCATTGAGCTCCAACTGAGCTCACACTGAGCTACACTGAGCTCCACACTGAGCTACACTGAGCTCCATTGAGCTACACTGGCCTCCACACACTGAGCTACACTGAGCTCACACTGAGCCACACTGAGCTACACTGAGACTACCACTGAGCCCCACTTAGCTACACTGAGCTCCACACTGAGCTACACTGAGCTCCATTGACAGGCTACCACTTGAGCTCCACCTGAGCTACACTGAGCCTCCACTGAGCATACACTGAGCTACCACTGAGCTCCACACTGAGCCACACTGAGCTACACTGAGCTACACTGAGCCACCACTGAGCTACACTGAGCTCCACACTGAGCTACACTGAGCTCCACACTGAGCTACACTGAAGCCTCCACACTGAGCTACACTGAGCTCCATTAACTACACCTATCTTCTCTCTTGGGCTGAGCTACACTGAGCTACACTGAGCCCCACTGAGCTACACTGAGCTCCACACTGAGCTACACTGAGCTCCATTGAGCTACACTGAGCTCCACACTGAGCTACACTGAGCTCCACACTGAGCTACACTGAGCTCCATTGAGCTACACTGAGCTCCACACTGAGCTACACTGAGCTTCACTGAGCCACACTGAGCTCCACTGCCTCAAAGGCCACTCTGTGGTAGAGAAAGGTTCCCATCTGAATGAATTTAAAATGAATCCTGCTCTGTCAGGGGCGCAGAGAGAGCAGGGCAGGGGAGTTTTTTTTCACTCTCATAAGAGGGTACAGGAGAAAAGAGAAGATGTTTGTGAGGAAAGGGAAACGATGAAAAGCTCCACAGTGAGAGAAATCCCACATGGTGAACGTTTAGCAACATTTGTTACATTGCGATCTACTTCTGTCAGTTCATAACAACACAGCATAAAACACATTTCCCAAGTGAATGAGCAAAGGATTTCACAATCTCCCAATGTATTAAATCAATCTTGAAAAACATGGAGTGAAGACCATGTGAACACCCTGTAGCTAATCCTAGTATTCTCTCTCTGTATCTCTCTCTCCATCTATGTCTATTTTTCTCTCTCTGTCCACACAGTATTTTCAGTACTGAAACGCTACCTAGCATTGAGCAGCCCACAACCCACTGCTCTAATCTGTATATCATTATTAAGCCTGGAATGGGAGGATTCAGGATGAAATGGAGGAGGATGCCAGGACTTTGGCCATTGGTTGAGATAAAGTGCATGTCGGTAGGGAACACATTTTGTTTAGTGACATGCATTTGAGGGAACTGCAAAAAGAAGGGTCAGAGAGAGAAGAAGAGTGCTTGATTAATAATTCAGAGGATGTGCATTATAAATAGTGAGAGATTAAATATGTAGAGGGGCACAGCGTACTTTACCCTCACGACCCTCCAGACCTGGGTTCAAACACTATTTGAAATAGTTTATCTGAGCTTGATTGAGCTGTCCTGGCAAAATGGAACCAATGGAGTCATCACAATGATAAAACTGCCGATCTGGTACTCGGGACAGACTAGAGGAAATGCAAAAAACATTTGGTCTGCTACCCTCCACAGCCCTCCCAAGGTCTAGCTAGCTGAGTAGGAGAACCCAACAAAGCAGGGAAAAGTCAACAGGTTTTGTTTTGTTCCCCCCAGCCTCCCATTCTTTAGTTTATCCTGGGACACTGCTTTAGACGTCATACGTATTACCCCTCTCTCTCTCAGAGACATTGTTTTGTTCCCCCCATTCTTTAGTTTATCCTGAGACACTGCTTTGGACGTCATACGTATTCTCTCTCTCTCTCTCTCTCTCTCTCTTGCTCACTCTCTCTCTCTCTCTTGCTCACTCTCTCTCTCTCTCTCTCGCATCTTTTCACTTCTCATCCCTTCCTCTACCCTCTTTCCCTCCCCCTTGTTGTTGTGGTCCCCCAGCAGCTCTCCCTCTGGACTCGCCACGCCACGTGACCCAGCTATAGCATGCTCTTTCCAGGGTCTACTCCACAGCCTGGCTCTCCATCCTTTTCAGGCGTGCTGCAGAGCCCGCAGGCCATGACAGGCCTCTCTTCTACTGACAGCCAGCCTACTGAAGGTTCTGCAGTGGCCCGCTACTCTTGAAAGCTTCCTGCCCTCATTTGTTTGAAGCATAAATTGAGCCGACATTCAGCAAACCGCCTCTGCCCCTTTCTTTCTGTGCGCCTCTAACAGTTTGAATGGGCTGGGATTCCTCTTGGTGTATATTACTTGATTCAATGCATCTTGGTCCCCCACGCAATCACCAAGGCTGTATTCTGGAATCTATTTATAGCCCGGCCATTATCTGTAGTTCTGACTGGAGGGATGAACATACAACACAATACTGGCTCTGGCATTGACCCACTGTACTGTACAATATTCCCCACAGACCCTTGGGTAGCACCATGCTAACTCTATGATCTGCAACACTTATTACTGTTGAATCAAAAGGAGCAATGATTTCATGATCTCAATAATCTGAAATACAAATCATAACGTAAATAATGAAGTTAATTCAAGGTAATATTTAGGATGAAATTGTGCTAAATAATTTGATATAGATGTGCGAAATCACAAAGGCCAATATTAGGCGAATATGATCACGTTTCAGAGAGGCAACCTGAGAATAGCGGTAGCTAACAATATCTCACAAGCCGTCCCTGGCCATCATATTTCACAAAGCTATCCATCACCAAAGCACGGCCAGTAGGTTTGACTGAATTCAAACCCAGGGACATAAATGCCACTTTATGGTTTCTCCTATGTTGCTTCTGCTAGGCTGTGAGTCCAGTGTCAGCGTGGAGGATTAAAAACACCCACTGATTGGTACACTGCAACAGCACCACTTTACATTCTGGTCACACCCACAGATGAAAGCCTGAACCTCCTTGAATCATAAGGGCTGAATTATAGCGGGAAATACATCTCCCATCTCCGAGCCTTTAATTGGCAACCTACAAATATGCACAATGTTGATTTACTCAACCTTTTTCCCAGCCTCCTCAACGTCCATTAAGGAGGATTTCTGACCTGGATCTCTGCAGAGAGGGAGAGAATATAATATAAACTAATCCTAGTTCTTATCCTCACCAATTTGGTCAACATCTCATCTAACATCTGTATATGGACGATTTACTAAAGTATTTAGGACAATGAGGAGAGATTTCACCTCTGTATTGCCTAGCAAATAAACGAGTAGATTAAGCCCTGTTCTGGACCAAAAAGAAAGCTCAATGGAGAATCTCCATCAAAAAATGCTTTTAGGTCCAGGAGTTTAGCTAACGTTGGACATGATTTACTCCCGAAAATCTCTATCAAAAAGAGAAGCCGCCTACCAGGCAGGTACAGTACAACCACAAAAGGCCTAGAGACTGAACATCCCTAATGTGGATGGTTTTACTAAGCCATTCAACAGCTTCCTCTACTGTGTCTGTCCATCTACTTTCATCCCTTGCGCCAGCCCTTCACTCCACCGTTAAATCTTTAGTATGCGCATTCAGTGTTCTCAAGGTCTGTGTGCTTATCTATAGAAAAAGGTGTGCGAGGGAAAAAGGGCCTGCTTTGGAGAGTTTCATTATCAATAAATGGAACAATTCTATTGAATACGAAATGAATGGAAGAAAAAACAGATGTTTGTGCTCCCCATGCTCCCCTTTTGACCAGGTATTCTGAAAGAACCACTCGCCAAAATGGAAGAACTGCCTCTATCAATTGGGAAGGCGAAATATAAAGTACTGAATTGTTGCGAGGCAGACATGGTGGAGATGTAAACCTGCTAAGACGCTTTTAGGTGTGATTACTGTAAAGAATTGAGCGAGCTGCATTACTCACAACGTAATGACAAACAGGAGCACGGGCCTCAGTGAAGGATCAAGGGCAATAAGAGGGATAGAGAGAGAGAGAGAGAGAGAGAGAGGGATAAAGAGTGAGAGGTAGGGAGAGAGAGAAAAAAAGAGAGAGGGAGATAGAAACATACAGAAAGAGAGATGAACAGTATGTGGGAAAGGAAAGTCTTGATTACCTCCAGGTGAGGCGCCGGGTTGAATCCACATAGGTTGCAGACCTGAGTGTGGCACTGGGTACAGGAGTTGTAGCTAGGCGGCTCAGTGGTGCTGCCAATGTTGAGCTCTGTCTTACACAGGGGGCATTTGACTTTGTGCTTCTCGGGCTCCACCGGCTTGGGAACAGGCTCCTGTCTGGCCGGCTGCTGCTGCTGTTGCTGTTGTTCCTGTGGTCCCTTCTGATGATGCACAGGTGATTGCTGCTGTTGGGGTGCTTTCTGAGTTGATGTATGTGGGCCACCCATTTGTGGTGCATACGGGCCACCAATCTGAGTTGGTGTGTGGGGTCCACCCATTTGCGGTACATGAGGGCCACCCATTTGAAGTGCTTGTGGGCCACCCATCTGGGGTGCTTGTGGGCCACCCATCTGGGGTGCTTGCGGGCCACCCATCGGGGGTGCATGAGGGCCACCCATCTGTGGTGCATGGGGGCCACCCGTCTGGAATGGTTTGGCACCAGGAGGTCCTTGTTGTTTGTTGGAAGGCCCACCCCTGGCAGGGGAGGGCTGGGTGGATGGTGTCCCTGAGAGGGGGTCCACAGAGGCCAGGGTGCTGGCTGCCTGGTTGAGGAGCGATGCCCCAAAGCCAAACAGTTTGGTCAGGCCGTCCTGGGGCGGTTGCCCCTGGGGAGCAGCGGGCCGATGGGAAGGCGATGAGCCGGCGCTGGCAGCCTGACGGCCGCCCTGGTGCAGCGGGGAGCCTCGGCCCAGGTCTGGCTGGGAGGGAGCCTTGGCCATGCCCACTAGGGGGACTGCCCCAGGATGGGGGATCCGGGGCTGGCCGGGACCTCCAGGCCCTCTCTGGCCATATGGGATGTGCTGCGGGGAGCTTGTCGTTGACCCGGGCAGGGAGGCAGAGCCGGGTATAGGGTGTCTCTGTAGGCCAGGAGAGGTCTGTGGCTGATGCTGAGCTTGGGGTTTGGCCTGAGGCTGGTGCTGGGGCTGGGATTGACCATAGGGCTGGGATTGACCATATGGCCGGGGCTGAGGTTGGCTTTGGCCGTAGAGCTGTTGCTGGAGCTGGGATTGACCATAGGGCTGAGATTGACCATATGGCTGAGGCTGAGTTTGGCTGTCGGGCTGTTGTTGGGGCTGGGATTGATCATAGGGCTGTTTCTGGGGCTGGGAATGGCCATAGGTCTGGGATTGACCATGTGGCTGGGCCTGTGGATGGGATTG
Source organism: Salvelinus sp. IW2-2015 (assembly GCF_002910315.2). NCBI lineage: Eukaryota > Metazoa > Chordata > Actinopteri > Salmoniformes > Salmonidae > Salvelinus > Salvelinus sp. IW2-2015. The sequence goes on along the minus strand of NC_036857.1, from coordinate 14,201,634 downwards.
ACCATGTGGCTGAGGCTGAGTTTGGTTGTAGGGCTGTTGCTGAGGCTGGGATTGACCATAGGGCTGGGGCTGTGATTGGGATTGACCATAGGGCTGGGCCTGGGATTGGGATTGACCATAGGGCTGGGCCTGGGATTGGGATTGACCATAGGGCTGGGGCTGGGATTGGGACTGACCATAAAGCTGGGCCTGGGATTGGGATTGACCATAGGGCTGGGCCTGGGGCTGGGATTGACCATAGGGCTGGGATTGACCGTAGAGTTGGTGCTGGGGCTGGGAGTGGGGTTTTGACTGTGGTGGGGGCTGGGCCTGGGGCTGAGGCTGGGGTTTTGGCTGGGCTGCTGGCTGAGCTGGCTGAACAGGTGGTGGCTGGACTATGGGTTTGGTTTGGTGGGATGGAGAGTGGATCTGCTGCTGGCTCTTGGAGCGTGGGGTGGTCATGTCAATGCCCAAGGCCCTCTGCATCTGGCAGTTGAGACAGAGCCACTCCTGGACCTAGGGACGACAAACAAGAGAAAAGAGTTTGTTAACAACACAATTACACCGATTAATTTATCCTTTTTCATATTTTATAATGAAACAAGTAACTGGGCCACAAAAGTCCATTCAGAGACTTGTTCTGAAGCCACTCTTGCGTTGTCTTTGCTGTGTGCTTAAAGTCATTGTCCTGTTGGAAGGGGAACCTTCACCGTGCTGCAGAGACGGTTGTCCTTCTGGAAGGTTCTCCCATCTCCACAGAGGAACTCTGGAGCTCTATCAGATTGACCATCGGGTTCTTGGTCACCTCCCTGACCAAGGTCCTTCTCCCCCGATTTCTCAGTTTGGCCGAGTGCCAGCTCGAGTAAGATTCTTGGTGGTTCCAAACTTAATCCATTTAAGAATGATAGACGTCACTGTGTTCTTGGGGACCCTCAATGCTGCAGAAATATTTTGGCACCCTGCCCCAGATATTAACCTCGACACAATCCTGTCACGGACCTCTACGGACAATTCCTTTGACCTCATGGCTTGGTTTTTGTTGTTACATGCAAAGTCAACTGTGGGACCTTATATAGACAGGTGTGTGCCTTTCCAAATCATGTCCAGTCAATTGAATTTACCACAGGTGGACTCCAATCAAGTTGTAGAAACATCTCAAAGATGATCAATGGAAACAGGATGCACTTGAGCTCCTCATAGCAAAGGGTCTGAATACTTATGTTTTTTACATGTCTAAAAACCTGTTTGTCATTATGGGTTATTGTGTGTAGATTGACGAGAATTTTTATTTATTTAATCAATTTTAGAATGAGGCTGTAACGTAACAAAATGTGGAAAAAGGGAAAGGGTCTGAATACTTTCTGAATGCACTGTACAAGTGAATTGTGTCTATGTATGTTTTCTTTGTCCAAGTCTTGACCTATGGGACTGCTGGACTGTCCATTAACACGGTACTTAATTTTGTTTATCTGTCTGCCACAGCCTCAAACTCAGCCCCTGTGTGTAGCTAACTGACCCTCTCTGCCCATTCATCGCCATATACCTGTTGTTGTTGTCCTAGCTGTTTACCCGTTGTTGTCTCACCCGTTGTTGTCTTAGCTCTCCCAATCAACACCTGTGATTGCTTATGCCTTTCTCTAATGTCAATATGGCTTGTATACTGTTGTTTAGGGCAGCTCTCATTGTTATATTTTACTGCGGAGCCTCTAGTTCTGCACAACATTCCTCAGATAGCTCCTTTGTCCCAGCCCCCACACATGCGGAGACCGCACCCAGCTTAACTGGCGCCTCCAGAGATGCAACCTCTCTCATCGTCACTCAATGCCTAGGTTTACCCCCACTATACTCGCACCCTACCCTACCCTTGTCTGTTCACTATGCCCTGAATCTATCCTACCACGCCCATAAATCTGCTCCTTTTATTCTCTGTTCCCAACACACTAGACGACCAGTTCTTATAGCCTTTAGCCGTATCCTCATCCTACTCCTYCTCTGTTCCTCTGGTGATGTAGAGGTTAACCAAGGCCCTGTGTGTCCCCATGCGCTCTCATTTGTTGACTTCTGCAACCGTAAAAGCCTTGGGTTCTTGCATGTTAACATCAGAAGCCTCCTCCCTAAGTTTGTTTTATTCACTGCTTTAGCACACTCCGCCAACCCTGATGTTCCAGCTGTGTCTGAATCSTGGCTTAGGAAGGCCACAAAAAAATCTGAAATTTCCATCCCCAATTACAACATTTTCCGTCAAGATAGAACTGCTAAAGGGGGCGGAATTGCAATCTACTGTAGAGATAGCCTGCAGAGTTCTGTCATACTATCCAGATCTACAGTTCGAGCTTCTACTTTTAAAGATCCATCTCTCCAGAAATAAGTCAATAGCCTGTTATAGACCCCCCTCAGCTCCTAGCTGTGCCCTGGACACCATAAGTGAATTGATTGCCCACCATCTATCGTCAGAGTTCGTACTGCTAGGTGACCTAAACTGGGATATGCTTAACACCCCGGCCATCCTAAAATCTAAGATAGATGCCCTCAATCTGACACAAATTATCAAGGAACCTACCAGGTACAACCCCAAGTCTGTAAACATGGGCACCCTCATAGATATCATTCTGCCTAACTTGCCCTCAAAATACACCTCTGCTGTTTTCAACTAGGATCTCAGCGATCACTGCCTCATTGCCTACATCCGTTATGGGTCCGCGGTCAAACGACCAACCCTCATCACTGTCAAATGCTCCCTAAAACACTTCTGCGAGCAGGCCTTTCTAATCAACCTGGCCCAGGTATCCTGGAAGAATATTGACCTAATCCTCTCAGTAAGGATACCTGGTTGTTCTTTAAAAGTGCTTTCCTCACCATCTTAAATAAGCATGCCCCTTTCAAAAAATGTAGAACTAAGAACAGATACAGTCCTTGGTTCACTCCAGACTTGACTGCCCTTGACCAGCACAAAAACACCCTGTGGCGTACCGGACTAGCTTCGAATAGTCCCCRCAATATGCAACTTTTCAGGGAAGTCAGGAACCAATACACACAGTCAGTCAGGAAAGCAAAGGCTAGCTTTTTCAAACAGAAATTTGCATCCTGTAGCACTAATTCCAAAAAGTTTTGGGAAACAGTAAAGTCCACGGAGAATAAGAGCACCTCCTCCCAGCTGCCCACTGCACTGAGACTAGGAAACACTGTCATCACTGATAAATACACAATAATAACAATAATAATAATAATGAGAATTTCAATAAGCATTTCTCTACGGCTGGCCATGCTTTCCACCTGGCTACCCCAACCCCGGCCAACAGCTCTGCATCCCCCGCAGCAACTGGCTCAAGCCCCCCCCMGCCCCCCACTTCTCTTTCACCCAAATCCAGACAGCTGATGTTCTGAAAGAGCTGCAAAATCTGGATCCCTACAAATCAGCTGGGCAAGACAATCTGGACCCTCTCTTCCTACAATTATCCGCCGAAATTGTTGCAACCCCTATTACTAGTCTGTTCAACCTCTCTTTCGTATTGTCTGAGATTCCTAAAGATTGGAAAGCGGCCACGGTCATCCCCCTCTTCAAAGGGGGAGATACTCTAGACCCAAACTGTTACAGACCTATATCCATCCTGCCCTGCTTTTCTAAAGTCTTCGAAAGCAAAGTGAATAAACAGATCACCGACCATTTCGAATCCCACCGTACTTTCTCCGCTATGCAATCTGGTTTCCGAGCTGGTCACGGGTGCACCTCAGCCATGCTCAATGTCCAAAATGATATCATAACCGACATCGATAAAAGACAGTACTGTGCAACCATCTTCATCGACCTGGCCAAGGCTTTCGACTCTGTCAATCACCGTATTCTTATCGGGAGACTCAACAGCCTTGGTTTCTCTAATGACTGCCTAGCCTGGTTCACTAACTACTTCTCAGATAGAGTTCAGTGTGTCAAATCGGAGGGCCTGTTGTCTGGACCTCTGGCAGTCTCTATGGGGGTGCCACAGGTTTCAATTCTTGGGCCGACTCTTTTCTCTGTATACATCAATGACGTCGCTATTGCTGCTGGTGAATTTTTGATTCACCTCTACGCAGACGACACCATTCTGTATACATCTGGCCCTTCTTTGGACACTGTGTTAACTAACCTCCAAACGAGCTTCAACGCCATACAACAGTCCTTCCATGGCCTCCAACTGCTCTTAAATGCTAGTAAAACTAAATGCATGCTCTTCAACCAATCGCTACCCGCACCCGCCCGCCCGACTAGCGTCACTACTCTGGACGGTTCCGACTTAGAATATGTGGACAACTATAAATACCTAGGTGTCTGGCTAGACTCTAAACTCTCCTTCCAGACTCACATTAAGCATCTCCAATCCAAAATTAAATCTAGAATCGGCCTATTTCGCAACAAAGCCTCCTTCACTCATGCTGCCAAACATACCCTCGTAAAAATGACTATCCTTCGATCCTTGACTTTGACGATGTAATTTACAAAATAGCCTCCAACACTCTACTCAGCAAATTGGATGCAGTCTATCATCCATTTTGTCACCAAAGCCCCATATACTTCCCACCACTGTGACCTGTATGCTCACGTTGGCTGGTCCTCGCTACATATTCGTGGCCAACCCACTGGCTCCAGGTCATCTATAAGTCTTTGCTAGGTAAAGCCCAGCCTTATCTCAGCTCACTGGTCACCATAGCAGCACCCACCCGTAGCACGCGTTCCAGCAGGTATATTTGACTGGTCATCCCCAAAGCCAACACCTCCTTTGGCCGCATATCCTTCCAGTTCTTTGCTGCCAATGACTGTCTGACTGACGTGCTCAAAGTAAACGTCCTGTTACTCAGGCCCAGAAGCCAGGATATGCATATAATTGGTACCATTGGATAGAAAACACTTTGAAATGTGTAGAAATGTTAAAATAATGTATGAAACTATAACACAATTGATATGGTAGGAGAAAATCCAAAGAAAACCACTCTACTTTTTGAGAGCCCATGCTCTTTCAACGGAAGGCTATGGGTCCTATGCAATTCCAGCTCCCAGGTTGCAATTCCTATGGCTTCCACTAGATGTCAACAGTCTTTTTTCAAGGTTTCAAGCTTGTTTCTTCCCAAACGAGGGAGAACTTTGAGTTTTGGTTCTGGGAGTCAGAGTTGGAAATCAGTCTGTGCGTGCGCAAGGAAGAGGACGCGCATTTGCTAATTTTACTTTTCTATTGAACATACTTTTTTCCATATGAAATATTATAGTTTATTTACATTTTAGGGTACCTGAGGATTCAATAGAAACGTAGTTTGACTTGTTTTAACAAAGTTTAGCGGTAGCTTTTTGGATTCCTTTCTCTGCATGTTGAACGAGTAGATTACTCAAATCAATGGCGCCAACTAAACAGACTTTTTGGGATATAAAGAAGGATTTTATCTAACAAAATGACCATGCATGTTGTAGCTGGGACCCTTGGGATTGCAAATCAGAGGAAGTTTTTCAAAAAGTAAGTCAATATTTAATCGCTATTTGTGATTTTACGAAGCCTGTGCTGGTTGAAAAATATTTTGATGTGGGGTACTGTCCTCCAAACAATTGCATGGCATGCTTTCGCTGTAAAGCTTATTGTAAATCGGACAACACASTTAGATTAACAAGAATTTAAGCTTTTAACTGATATCAGACATTTGTATGTTCTTAGATGTTTAATATCCATAATTTTTACGATTATTTATTTGAATTGTGCGCCCTGCAATTTCACCGGAAGTTGTCAACAGGGACGCCTTGAGCCCCTCATGCTTTTTGCCTGGTYCCAGATCTGTATGTGTGTTTACCGTAGCCAAATGGTCTGACTATCGTAATTCGCAAAATCACATACAAATCTGGGACCAGGCAACTCTTCCTCTGCACACACACAAGCAAGCACATATGCTCAAACACGCATGCATCACCTACCTACATCCTCTCACACACAACACAACACACACACACCACACACAACACACACACACCACACACACACACACACACACACACACACAACACACACACACACACACACACACACACACACACACACACACACACACACACACACACACACACAACACACACACAACAACACAACACAACACAGCACACACACACACACACTTTGTGTCCTGATTGTCAGTCATTAATCCAGGGGGTCACTTTAAACTAATCAAACTAATCCAGTGGTAATCCTTTTTCCCCTGTGTTCTGTCTCTCCATCTCTCCACAGTCTCTCTCTGTCTCTCCATCTCTCCACAGTCTCTCTCTGTCTCTCCACCAACTGAATGGAAGGATGGAAGACGGAGGTGTTCTGTTCAAATCATCCAAGGCCTTATCAGAGCATCTCAGCCCGTCTCCATGCGCCCACTCATCACTCCTCCAGAGCAGTGCAGCAGCGTGAGGGAGTACTCAGGAGCTCTAATTTAATCTGTCATTAATTACTGGGAGAGCAGGGGGCAGTGGGGGGGTCAGCCCAGGAACTAGGAACTCTACTAAGGACTAAGAGGATAGATGAGAGACACAGCCAGACAATGGTGATGCTATAGATAACTTTGGAGTTGGAGTTATATCAGAGATCTTGTTGTTTGAGAATTGCAAGTCTCTTTTTTGATGGTAGTGTGTCTAAAGCTATTAGCTGTATACATGTAAACAAACACACTGACAGATCAGCCTTAACAGAGTAAAACGCGGTCGGAATGTCATTGGTGGTGCTGGTAGTTGTGGTGCTGGTGCTGGTGGTAGTTGTGATGGTTGTGGTGCTGGTGGTTGTGGTTGTGGTGCTAACTGAGGCGTATCATTGAGAAACAGCAGGCCGCTCCAGAAAAGCTCATTACCCACTCTGTCAGAGGAAAAGTCTACTATACATCAGATCAGTCATAGAACCACCAGGCCTTTAACAACCAGCCATCCCCCTTGCAACTCAGGTGTGTGGATCAGAGAAAGAGAGAGAGGGAGAGGGATGGACCGAGGGAAGGAGAAAGAGAGAGAAATAACAGTGTCTGTGTCTTTACATTTTTTCCAATCTCATTTTAGGGAAGCAGCCAGCCAGCTAGCCTGGTTCAAGGGCAGCTGAGATTAAACTGCAGGCTGATACAAGTTCTGGCCAGTCCATCTTTATTGCTGTTTACGATGAGTCAGTCAGAACACTTCACTCTTTTATACTCTCAAAAAGTATCTTTCTCTCCATGGAGAACTTCAATGTAGTCTTTCTCAATCATACAGTTCAATTATTTAGAGTGCACTCTGTTTCTATCCCAGCTAGCCCATTTAGTTAATCGGAAGTGTGGGAACATATGTTTTTGGTTTCCCATTAGTTCTGGGAACAAAGCCATACGTTTCTTGACCGGTAAAATGGAACGTTYTTTAAACTTTCTGAGAACGGAAGTAAAAATGTCTCCTGTTCTAGGAACGTACATTTTTAGGTTGCAGAGAGGTTCTGAGAAAGTTTTACGATGGTTCCCTGAAAGTTTTATTCATGGTCTGAGAACAGAAATGATAGGTTATTTGCAGATAATTAATGAACTTTCTGAGAATATGTTTCAAATAAGACTTTTAATAACACTGCTAGCTTAGTTTGGGTTAACTGCTTTGAACTCGAGGAACAGATAGGACACATGGAAATTAATTTGCTTTGGCATTAATCATGCAAACATAACTTGTTTTTATTGTGGCACGTAGTCAGTGAGATTCAAACCTATCTTCTGTCCTCTATCCATGGAATTAGTCGACTGCACCACCAGAATGGAGCTGACTTGCCATGTTTTTTTAAACTCATACAAAACTGTTCCTTTTAGTCTATTCAAACAGACCCCATTTCAAAGGAAACAAGCACTCATTAAGATCAGGTGTGGCCAATTAGTGGGCTCGGCTAACACACCTGAACACAACAAGATAGAGGATAGAGAGAGTTTTGTTGGCACTGATGTATATAGTTTTAAATAACATTCTTAGAACGTTCTTTGAACGTTACTAATGTTTTCTTGTGGTTTTTCTGGAACGTTTTCTTAATGTTCCAAGAGCATGACTTTAAATAGAACCTGCATAAAACATTATGCTGAAGTACTGAAATTCCCACCTAAGAAACATATGGTTCTCAGAATGTTATGTGCTAGCTGGGTATCCTGCACCATTCCCAGAATATTGTGGGAAGGTGTATGCAAGTAACTATAGGACAACCACAATCTCACCAAGCTCCAAGAAACATATGGTTCTCAGAACGTTATGGGCTAGCTAGGTATATATTTATTTACTTCATTTTGTTTTACTCAAGAAGTACTAACCTCGTCAATCACTCGAGGTAGCATTTTGTCAATTCATGTTGTTGAGCACAATAATGAATCATTATTTTTACTTTTCTATTTGATATGCCCCCCGATAAATACTTTGTTGAGGGAAAATGTATGCTTGTGATGTGTTGTTGTCTCACCTAGCTATCTTAAGATGAATGCACTAATACTAAGTCACTCTGGATAAGAGTGCCTGCTAAATTACAATTGTATGGTAGTCTATATATTGTTGCCTTTATCAAAGGTGTGGAAAATAATAAAGGGGACTGTAGAGTATGCAAGTCAATACATTGATCGATTTCCTAGAAACATACAGAACGGAACAGTTAATGCCCCTGAAATGGCTCCCTATTCCTTACATCTTTTGACCAAAGCCCTATGGACCCTAAAGTAGTGCACTATGTAGGGAATAGGATGCCATTTGGGATGCAACATGGTGATGGTGATGAAGCACCCTATTCACAACCTAATTATGTGTACACAGTGGACAACAGATGATTACTGTCATAATTAATAATCATCTGCCTCATTATGGCTATAGACCRGCCAGTGAACTGGATCATCTGCCCAGGGAGGACAACCAGTCAATGTGGGCCCAGGATCGTGCGCATTATGGAACACAATGGACAAAGTTTTCAAATAGAAAACCCCAAGAAAAGGAGTGTTTCTTATTGGACAAGGACAGTAGTCTCTCCCTGTTTCAGTCCATTTTCTTCTGTTTGGTGTCTAATGAATATGAACCAGGCCTCTTTAAAAAGGGAGAATCACTAATTGTCTTACAGTACTGTCTGCTAAAAGGTGGCCTATCACTTTGTGTCGAGTGATCTTTCAAACACCTAGCAGAAACGCATGGGTGTGTGTGTACATGGGCTAGCTTGACTAGGCAACTCCTTACAAGAATGACACGACAATGATAACCAGAGGAGTTGGATAAAGCACATACAGTGTGTGATGGATYGGATAACATTTTAAGTATTCTAAATCGATAGTATCTTATAGTAGTTTATGCATATTTTGTCATTTACCACGACTAAATGGTCCACAGTATAAGAGCACTTCAATTGCAGAATATAGGACTGAATATCACTTCATTTTTCCCATTGGAAACATCTGCCTAGAATACTTTAATACCTTTTCTCAGGAGAATTCCTTTCCATTTGGTTAGAGTGATACTATAAAAATAATATAAARCTCCATTAGTGTTCTCCATTACAGCAGAGTGCTAGTGGGTCTATCATAATGCTCCCTCAGTGTTTTAAACCTGACAATCCGAGTCCTGTGGCGTCCATTTTCTCCATCTAGCGCCAACGCTACAGCTAACGTTTCCACATGGCTATGTTATATTGTACTGTACTGTAGTTCTCTGTTAAGATGAACAGGAATTAACTGATGTACAGTAACAATTCATCTGCATCAGCTGAAGATTTCGGTTCCAAACCCTCCACTTTTTCTTCAACTGAAATTCTCATTTTCCTCATACTGTGCCTTTAATTCAGATTCATTTATGTGGGAAAGTAAGATCAGAATAATTGCAAGGAACATTTTAGATCTCTGAAATAGGGATATTAAGGATGACAGGGGTGACAAAAATGAAGGCCTACGTTGGATATTTGACTTTTCCAGAATAACGAATATAACAGAGAAAATAGTGAATCCAGAACAAATGTAAAAAAGATTCCAGAAAAAGCTTATGCCAAAGAGATAAGATCAACTTTTAAAGCGTTTAGAAATCAACTCATCATAGTCCTGTGGATAAAGCGACACCCGTCTCTCTCTTATTTGAGCTGCAGAGTTGCAGCAGACAGCTTAGTCTCAGCAGGCCAGCTCTAAGAGAGGAACTACACACTCAGGTCATTCTCAATCTCACTGGAATGACTACTGGATCACCCCCAAGTCCTCAGTGAGGAAGTCAGAAACACTCTCATCTCCCTCAGAGGCTTCCCAATCACAGACACACACATACGTGTTTGCAACACACGCTCACACACCACCACACATGCCCCTTTCTCACTCTTTTATCACACCCCACTATCCCCCCTTCCCACAGGACACCACCCCCCCTCCCTCCTTACAGTGTTAAGTCCCCTCCTGATTGGTCAATGGCATCGATCAGTATTACCGTATGTTACTTAATTAAAATCTGCCTCAGCACTTTGTCTCACTCCAACTGGCTGATCGTTAAAAACCTCACTATAAGCGATGTCACAGCAGATCAATAGTGAATTTCAGTAAGACTGAAAAACAATACCCTGTACAGAACCCAGCCAGGGGAGGAGGGGACCTGGGGATTTTGTATTCATGTTTTAAAAGCAATGTGGTTCCAGAAGTGTGCTCCCTACCTTTAAAGTGTTTATAGTGACTAATCATGTATGTCTTATCTAAGGGATGGAGTTCTGAAACACAGACGGACAGACAGACAGACAGACAGCAGCCTTCAGGCTGGAACGTGACTGGAGGTTTAGAGGAAAACACACCATAACACCCTAGTTATCACTAAGAACCAGCTTCGGGTCAGCCTTTCAACATTTAAAAAAAGCTATTTTCCTCGATCGATGGCCGCCTCTGGTTTTGGTACGGAGGCAGGGAGGCAGGCAAGCAGGGAGGCAGGCAAGCAGGGAAGCAGACAGACAGGCAGGCAGGCAAGCAGGGCGGCAGGCMGGCAGGGAGGYAGGGAGGCAGKCAGRCAGGGAGGGAGGCAGACAGASAGRCAGGCAGGGAGGTAGGCAGGCAGGCAGGCAGGCAGGCAGGCAGGCAGGCAGGCAGGCAGGCAGGCAGGCAGGCAGGCAGGCAGGCAGGCAGTGATGCCAGAAGAGGAGGTGTCATACTGAAATAACATGTCTAATTAAGCTTGTAGTCTGTTCGTGACCAGCTTTGCTGACCATCAAAAAACGACTGTTGTCAGACTCGCTGCGATCAGCGATGAAGACATCTTTGAACAGCGCATCAGCCATACAACAATAAAGCGCTCATGAGAAATGTTATTTGACTTGCATGTCAAGTAAAGAGAGAAAATGCACAACACATTAACTGTTTGTAATCCGACCCTGTTCAACTGACAAAGATGGTGATTGGTGACAATGAAAACTGCATGTGCTCTGTTGTTGTGCATGAACTGTGCAAGTCTAGGCCTTAGCACATACTGAATTGGATCTTCATTTGATCACCCTGTTGCAAGACAACTTTCCTGCAATGCAGGGCTTTTAAAACATGTAGTATATTTAAGGTTTAAAAAGGCTTCTGAAGTATATAACTTCCACTTTAAAATGTCAGACTTGATTTTCCCTTGAGAAAAATGTATCAATCCCTTCAAAAATGTTATTCATTATAATCCACATAATTCTTAATATTTCCTGTTGCTGCATGATTATTTTCCTGCTGTAGCAAATTCGCTCAAATTAAGATCCTACATCTGTATACCGTAAGTTACACAAATTGTGGTAAACTGCACCAAAAAAGGGAAATGCATAGAGGAGCCAGTGGGATCCAGCCCAGCAGCCCTTAGTGTTCCCATTGAGGGATCTGATGGAGACTGTGTGTGTGTGCGTGTGTGTATACTTGCATGTGTGTGCATGCATGCATGTGCGCGAGCCCATGTGGTGCCTGACTACCTGGTGCACGGGGATCATGGGCCCTGCTCATGTATAATGGATAAGATCTGGTCCTCAGAATAGCAGTGACGCCCAAAGGAACCCAGTCTGAGTGTTCCTGCTGGCTGCAGCAGAGGGAGACACTCCCTATCTCATCACACTAGCCCATCCATAACACTCACATAAGGTACTGTACAGAACAACACTGCTGACTTGTGGGTTGTGTGTGTGTGTGTGTCTGCCTATTCTAATGAATAGCCAGATGCCATCACATTATCTCTCTGCATTTCTGTTTTTCTCCCCCCCCTCTCCCTTCCTCTCTCTCTACCTCTCCCCTTCTTTCTCCCTCCCCTCTCAATCTCCCTCACCCTCCCTTCCCTTCTCCCTCTACCTCGCTCTCCCCTCCCTACCTCTCTCTCTCTACCTCTCCCCCTCTCTCTCCCTCTTTCCTTCCCTTCTCCCTCTACCTCTCTCTGCTCTCCGGTCCTGTTCCAACCTGTAGTGTGCTGGGACTACCATGTGCCAGACAGGCCAGGTTGGAGGACCAGGAGGACTGAGGCTGGGGCAGTGCCAGGGAGAACGGTGCCGAGAGGGGCAGCCTCTCTGTGATAGTTCCGCTGGGCTAAAATAAGCCATAATCCTCCTTGTTACATACCAGGGAACAAAACCACACCTGCAACGTTATCTAATGAGCAGCGCCTCACTGCTTATCAAGCAGGACTTATTAGCTATCTGGTGAGCTTCACTGCCCTAGCGAGTAAAAACTATAATCTACTATACTGAGAAAGATGTCTCTGAAATGCAGTTGATTTACTGATCAATTGATTAACTAATTATTTCTTGAATTGCTTAATCAATGTGAGCTGTGTGCAGTGCCCAGTGCCACTGACCCAGCAACAGTGAGACCGGCTGTCGAGGGGTCCTTGAAATGGACTTGGTGGCTTCCCAGTCCAGCTAGGTCGTTCAAGATTGAGTCATAATTGGATGTCTATGCATATAATGAAGACGTCGGGAAATGCATTCAAAGCCGGCCACTAGGGGCAACATTGAGCGCTGTAAGTGGGCTTGGGCTTTGCTAGGACCTTGTGGATGGGGTGGTGGATAGGCGTAATCTCACGATCAGAAGGTGACTCTGGATCAGAAGGTTTCGTTTTCGATCCCAGTCATGGACAGTTGTTTTTTTATGAACATCTAATTCTGCATTGAGACTGTGAGAGCTTGTTGGCCCAGTCGGATGCCTGCTCCAGTTAAACTGGCTGTCCCATGCTCCATCTGGAGTACAGTCAGCCCCTGCAGTGGGCTAAACACTGACAGCAGCAGCAGCTGGAGCTCAACATACGCTTCTCAACAGCTCCTTGTAGAAGAAGCAGTGACTCCCACTGTCCTAGTTTTACACCACTATCTATAGGAAGACTTTTCCCCCTGGCTGCTTTCTAGACAAGAGGACTCTCTCTCTCATCTCTATTGGGAGAGATTTTCCATTGGCTAAATCCAACGAGGATCATCACATACTGCAGTTGGAGAGATTGTCACTGGAGGCTCTAGTCTCTTCATCCTTTTTCCTGTGGTGGAACAGATTTTTCGGAACAGAGTCCTTTGCCAGGGCTGTTGTTGTTAAATGTCTCACTATCAAAATGACTCCCAAAAGAGAGGCTATTAGTTATAACACACCCACGCATCTAGCCAGCATCACATTATGTTCAACACTGAGCGCCGGCGCTACACAGAGCACACAGAGCACACAGAGCACACAAACCACACATACACACACACACCAACACCTTACGACACACTTTATGAGGACAGAGAGACAGAGAGAAAAAGGCTGGAGGATCAAAGACGGAAAACACAAGGAGGGAAGAGAAGAAGAGGAAGAAAGTGACTCCAGGACAAAAAAAAAGTAGAAATATGGTCTCACTGGAATAACACTCCCCCTCCTCTAACTGGAATAACACTCCCCCCTCCTCTCACTGGAATAACACTCCCCCCTCCTCTCATTCGTATGACACTCCCCCCTCCTCTCACTGGAATAACACTCCCCCCTCCTCTCATTGGTATGACACTCCCCCCTCCTCTCACTGGAATAACACTCCCCCCTCCTCTCATTGCATGACACTCCCCCCTCCTCTCACTGAAATAACACTCCCCCCTCCTCTCATTGGCATGACACTCCCCCCTCCTCTCACTGGCATGACAGCCTGCTCTAACACTGGCTGTCAGACTCTGGGGCTGCAGGCTGGAGCTACCTTGTAATCTACAGCCTGGGAGGAGGACAGGAGAGACAAAAGACAGAAGAGGACTACCTACAGTTGAAGTCGGAAGTTTACATACACCTTAGCCAAATACATTTAAACTCAGGTTTTCACAATTCCTGACATTTAATCCGAGTAAAAATTCCCTGTCTTAGGTCAGTGAGATCACCACTTTATTTTAAGAATGTGAAATGTCAGAATAATAGTAGAGAAAATTATTTATTTCAGCTTTTATTTCTTTCATCACATTCCCAGTGGGTCAGAAGTTTACATACTCTCAATTACTATTTGGTAGCATTGCCTTTAAAATGTTTAACTTGGGTCAAACTTTTCAGGTAACTTCCACAAGCCCAACAATAAGTTGGGTGATCTTTGGCCCATTCCTCCTGACATAGCTTGTGTAACTGAATCAGGTTTGGAGCCTCCCTGCTCGCACATGCTTTTTCAGTTCTGCCCAAATTTTCAATAGGATTGAGGTCAGGCTTTGGGATGGCCACTCCAATACCTTGACTTTGTTGTCCTTGAGCCATTTTGCCACAACTTTGGAAGTATGCTTGGGGTCATTGTCCATTTGGAAGACCCATTTGCGACTAAGCTTTAACTTCCTGACTGATGTCTTGAGATGTTGCTTCAATTATACCACATCATTCTTTGCTAATGATGCCATCTATTTTGTGAAGTGCACCAGTCACTCCTGCAGCAAAGCACCCCCCAACATGATGCTGCCACCCCTGTGCTTCACAGTTGGATGGTGTTCTTCGGCTTGCAAACTCCCCCTTTTCCTCCAAACCTAACGATGGCCATTATGGCCAAACAGTTTTTTTTGTTTCATCAGACCTAAGGACATTTCTCCAAAAAGTACGATCTTTGTCCCCATGTGCAGTTGCAAACTGTAGTCTGGCTTTTTTATGGCGGTTTTGGAGCATGGCTTCTTCCTTGCTGAGCGGCCTTTCATGTTATGTCGATATAGGACTCGTTTTACTGTGGATATAGATACTTTTGTACCTGTTTCTCCAGCATCTTCAAAAGGTCCTTTGCTGTTGATCTGGGATTGATTTGCACTTTTCGCACCAAAGTACGTTCATCTCTAGGAGACAGAACGCGTCTCCTTCCTGAGCGGTATGATGGCTGCGCGGCCCCATGGTGTTTATACTTGCATACTATTGTTTGTACAGATGAACGTGGTACCTTCAGGCGTTTGGAAATTGCTCCCAAGGATGAACCAGACTTGAGGAGATCTACAATTTTTTTTCTGAGGTCTTGGCTGATTTCTTTTGATTTGCCCATGACGTCAAAAAAAGAGACACTGGGTTTGAAGGTAGGCCTTGAAATACATCCACAGGTACACCTCCAATTGACTCAAATTATGTCAAATAGCCTATCAGAAGCTTCTAAAGCCAGACATAATTTTCTGGAATTTTCCAAGCTGTTTAAAGGCACAGTCAACTTAGTGTATGTAACCCACTGGAATTGTGATACAGTGAATTATAAGTGAAATAATCTGTCTGTAAACAATTGTTTGAAAAAATTACTTGTGTCATGCACAAAGTAGATGTCCTAACCGACTTGCCAAAACTGTAGTTTGTTAACAAGAAATTTGTGGAGTGGTTGAAAACGAGTTTTAATGACTCCAACCTAATAGGCAGACCACACCGCTCGCGTCTCGTGCGCGAGCGTTGCAAAATACATTTAGAAATCAATGTTATTCAATTATTGCACCCAAACTGCTCTCGCGCGCCAACGAGCGTCTGCGTTTCCAAGGGTTGAAATAGAAATCAGTTCTATTTCTGACACAGATCGCGCTGCAAGTCCTGCCTCTCCCATCTCCTCATTGGTTTATAGAAGCAGGTACCCATGTGCCATCTCCTCATTGGTTATACCCACGTGGGTGACTGAAAGACGAACGAGGTCAGTGGCGGTAATGCACCTCATTTATGAGAGTTGCAAATCGCAATATAAAGTCAAGAGAAGAAAAAGCCTGGAAGGAAGAGAGATGACTAGAAACGATTCGGTTGACCGTTTTATGTGTGGATAAATTGGCAGAGTAGAGGACCTTGTGCATTTCAGGTAAAATAACAACTCAATATTTATATGCCAGTACAAATTAGCTAGCTAGTGCAAGCTAACTAGCTAAATTGSCATAAATGTTTAATGCTTTTCGACCTGTCCCCAAATTAATATAATTGGTTCAGTGTTTGTTTAGATATTTTAACCTGCATGTCGTGATCGCATTTGGTGTGGGGGGACAAAATACATTTATGCACGATGGCGCACGATAGTGCACGCGCACAGCCGGTTTGGGTTCCGTGTAAGTGCATGTAAACTTCAAACTTCAACTGTACCTACCGTGCTAATGTTAGCACCCATAATTATCATGATTATAATTGTTAGTCATCATCATTAGGGTGATAAATATACATTTTGCCATTATCCTGTCGCCATCTTGAGTGTCATGGCCATCCCCATTGTCGTCATCATCATGATTATTATTGTATTTATTTTTTTATAATTTTGCATATTGCTCATAAGAACCTTGATAAATCATCCACATTCACATCTAAATATAAAAAAGGTATGACATTCCCCTAGCAACATGGGGGATCAATTTTAATTGTCATGCTTAATTAAGACATTGTTATGCACACCCACTAAACCAGGTGGACCAGGCAGTGATTATCATTCATTTTGTCTTTCAATCGCTCCCACACACAGTCACCTTGTCAGTGACCACGATGGGAGGATAGAAATAAAGTATTATTAAAGTGTAACAAATCTCTCTCTCTCTCTCTCTGAGTGAGAGGCTATCTGCAGCAGAGAGAGTAAGGTGCTGAATGGTGCAGTTAGTGGCAGGCAGGATTTGTGATGCAGATCCGTATCAACTCAGAGAAGCGGGAAAGGAAACATCAAAATAACTCACTTGAAAATAACTCACTTCCCTCTCCTTCCTTCTCCCTCTGTCTCTTCCTTCCTCTGCTTCCTCTATCCATTGCCTCTCTATCTCTCTAGCTATCTGTCTCACCTCACTCTACCCCAGTGCCCCTCTTCTCTCTCCCTAAAACACACACACACACACGCTGGTATGAGCATACACACATGTACAAACACACACACATACATACACAAACACACAGGCTGTAGCTATGAATCCTTTTCCCACTGCTGGATGAGTTTAACATATTCATACCCAGTAAACCTATGTCCAACTTTTCACTCTAGTGAGCACTCTAGGGAGGGAGGGAGGGAGGGAGGGAGGGAGGGAGGGAAATATATTTGAGTCCAGGTATGAATGAAATGCGTCTTTCTGTTACACTGCTTGACTGGATGATCAGATAGCTACATCCATAGCCTGTTGGATAGAGAGATGCTGTCATCGCTCAAAAGTAGATCAAATGCATGACAAAATGTCAGAACACATTCAAAGGAAACTAATTGTCATTATGAAGGAGAGAGACAGGAAGAAGGTGTATAATGACAATCTATACAGAACACAAAACACATTGCAATGCTCTAGGACTGGGTTATGTTATGTGTCAGTGGTTATTTGCTTTGAGAAAGACACAATGACATGTACAGTAAAGTAATAGCTACTGTACCAAAACAAAATCAAGTCCGATGTGATTCTAATGCAATGCCCTTTAATATATAAGCGGCTGGAGCTAATGTATTCACCAAACAAATAAGTAAGAAAGCATTGGTTTTATTACAGTATGTTCCATTGAGATAAAACATGGAGACATCACCGCCAGGAAAAACACACTGACATTTTCCCAGGCACTGAGAGACAGAGGGAGGGAGAGGGAGAGGGAAAGGGAGAGAGAGAAAAAGAGAGAGAGACAGAAAGAGAGAGAGAATGAGAAGGAAATGAGAGAGAGAGAGGGCGAGAGGGAGAGAGAGAGAGGCTAAATGAAAGAGAGAGAGTGAGCAGTACTAGGCCTCACTGTGGCTCTATACAAGGAAATCTATCCTGACACTGGCTTGGATCCAAAGGCCTTCAGCTCCTCTGTACTCCCTCCTCTCTCCTCCTAAACAACAACAACACAGACTCTACATCATCTCTGCTGCTTTGTGATTGACAACCTACCTGCTCCTGTCCCGGACCTCTGCAAGATTATGGGTAAATGAGTAAAAGGGGTCTGGGGCAATGTGGTGTCTTGTCTTCGCTGCGTGACATGCAAGTACAACAGGCTCAGTGGAGCGAGGAGTGAGAGAGAAAGAAAGCGAGAGAGAGGAGAGAGAGAGATAGAGAGCAGAGCCAGAGGGAAGCTAGCTGATGACTTCTAGTGGAAGCTAATGACTCTGAACACACACCTCTATTAACGGCACGGCGTGCATGCTGTCTAAATTTAGCACCCAGCCACAAATAACAACAAACATTAGGCAGGAGGGAGGAACCATACGACAGGTGCTTCATTACCTTGATATCACTGGTGAAGGGGTTATGAGGTTCAATGTGATTTGGATTTAACCTGATCCCAGATCTGTTTGTGCTCTTTTGCCAACTCCTTGTCACTCATTGTCACACCAAATGGCATGACAATTCCAACGAGTTGTCAAGAGAGCAGAAACAGACTGGCACCCAAGCTTATTTGAATGAAGGAGGGGGTAAACCCAGGTACATTGAGGTAGAGAAGGTTGAGGCTGTATATATGTCTTATACGATCCACCCTCACACTATATGCACAGAATTTGGCGAGAATATACTGAGATGTCTGGATTTACTCCCTGTAACTAAAGTCGCTCAATCATTTGTAAACACTGCAACAAGGAGCCATTGTTAAATACACTAAATTACAGTATCAAGAAGATACGAAAAACACTGCAAAAGCCAAGAGTGCACATGAACATGTTGTGACGGCCCTGAATTTGTCTGAACCGTCTGTGCTTCTCCTTCCAATAGGGCGCTTCCCCTTTAATTCCCAATTAAATAGTGCTTCTCCTTCCAATAGGGCGCTTCCCCGTAAATTCCCAATTAAAGAGCCAGCATCAGCTGAGCAAAAAGGGGGTTGTGATGGTGGTGCGAATGAGGATGTGTTCAACCCTCAATTCCAAAGCTTCTTTACGCCGTTTGTTTAATTGTATTTAAATGTGTGCTTTGTAGCCTGGTCTCAAGTTTAACCAGGATCGGATCCACTCATTTCTTCCTTTAGACTACACATATCAGCTGGTCTCTGCTGTTTCGTCGTGGCCTTTCTCCTCTGGAGGATTGGATTGTCTGACTGACCACAACTGTTTTGCATACGGTATTTAATTTGTTTGAGTGTGATTTATACTGTGTTGATTTGGGGTCAGTTGAAGATGACTGAGATTTGATACTCTTTATGGTTGTGTGGAAAAATAGTTGATATTTTGATTGTATGATTGAGACTGGGTTTACTCTACACTTTTATGAACGGACAAACATTGCGTGACTAAGGTCACTTGAGTTCACTGAACTCCTTTACCGGGCTGGACTCTTAGGCCAGAGGTATGGGACTTTTTGAGGAACCAGACCTCATTGTTTGTTATATTATTATGTGTGTGATCATTTATGTTGGTAATACAACCCATGCAAAATAACAGTTGTTTTGAAGTTATTTCCAATGTTTTAAGGGTATGTCCATACTGACTTTTACGGACCAGACGGGACTCATGAAGCTGGTTGAGAGAATGCCAAGAGTGTGCAAATCTGTCATCAAGGCAAATGGTGGCTATTTTGAAAAATCTCAAATATAAAATATATTTTGATTTGTTTAACACTTTTTTGGTTACTACACGATTCCATGTGTTATTTCATAGTTTTGATGTCTTCACTATTATGTAAAAATAAAGTTAAACCCTTGAATGAGTAGGTGTTCTAAAACTTTCGACCAGTAGTTTATGTCCATTTATAATTTGCCTGATGTTGCTTACAATGGGTGCATTCGTAAATTTGCTCTATCTACTCTGATTTCAGAGCACTCTCGTCTGAGTGTCCCAGAGAGCAGAATAACGGATGAATTCACAAACACTCAATATGACCGGTGTCAGTAAAAAAAAAAAAAACTGTGCACTCTGAACGCTCCGATAGTGAAACGYTCTGAATTTATTTACTCCAGAGTGAATTTACGAACGCACCAAATGTCTTGAAGTGAACAGACCCAGAGAGAAGAGAAGGTAATGGGTGAACATTTGAGAGGTGAGAGGCGGAGAGCAAGATTACAACAGTTCACTGCCGGCCATGCTAAGACCATAGAGTGAGTCAAAGGGCGGTAAATGGCTTCCACAATATGGTGGCGTATGGTGATGTTTACACACACAGACACACAGTGTGGAAGTGTTTATACTCACATGATTGGTGAGGGGGAAGCTCTGGTAAGAGTCTTTCATTTCCTGCAATTTGACTGGTTCAAGAAGACTGGTTGTTTTCCAAGTGGCACCCTGTTGCCTATAAAGTGCACTTATAGGGTGTGTGGGTTCTGGTATTACATTTTTTAATTTTACCCTTATTTAATCAGGTAAGTTGACTGAGAACACATTCTCATTTACAGCAACGACCTGGGGAATAGTTACAGGGGAGACTACTATATAAGAGTGTAATTTGGGAGGCAGCCAGCCTCGTATTGCTCCCCTCTATCTGTACTGCAGGCCAAATTCTCCACCTCCACTGACTTACTTAGCGGTTTTAATAGCTGTTAGAAGCAGATGTATGAATGTTAGCTGTGTCTCCTATATCCATACAGGGTGAACACTGGCAGAAGGGTTGATTTAAAGGTTATAGGGATTGACTTCTATTTGCTCAAAGACTCTACATGTAGTTTGTCCGCTTCCCCGTCCGCTTCCCCGTACTCTTCCCCGTACACCTCCCTCTTCCCTCTCTCCCCTTAAATATGTCTATTTTTTTCCCCCAGAAAATTATATTGTGTTATTGACTGTACATTTGTTTATCCCATGTGTAACTCTGTGTTTGTGTCACACTGCTTTGCTTTATTTTGGCCAGGTCGCAGTTGTAAATGAGAACTTGTTCTCAACTGGCCTACCTGGTTAAATAAAGGTGAAAAACCCCACACCTCACTTTCTTCCCTCTCTCCCCTGTACACCTCCCTCTCTCCCCTGTACACCTCCCTCTCTCCCCTGTACACCTCCCTCTCTCCCGCTGTACACCTCCCTCTCTCCCTGTACACCTCCCTCTGCTCCCTGTACACCTCCTCCCTCACTCTCCCTGTAACCCTCTCCCTCTCTCCCCTGTACCTCTCCTCTCTCCCTGTACCTCTCGCTCTCTCCCTTACCTCTCCTCTCTCCCCTGTACCTCTCCCTCTCTCCCTGTACCTCTCCCTCTCTCCCCTGTACCTCTCCCCTCTCTCCCTGTACCTCTCCCTCTCTCCCCTGTACCTCTCCCTCTCTCCCCCTGTACACCTCCCTCCTCTCCCGTAACACCTCCCATCTCTCCCCCGTACACCTCCCTCTCTCCCCGTACACCCTCCCTCTCTCCCCCGTACACCTCCCTCTCTTCCCCGCAACCTCCCTCTCTCCCCCGTACACCTCCCTCTCTTCCCCGTACACCTTCCCTCTCTTCCCCGTACCCCCTCTCTCCCTAGCTTCCGTACACCATCACCTCTCTTCCCCGTACACCTCCCTCCTCTTCCGACCCCGTACACTTCTCTTCCCATCACCTCCCTCTCTTCCCCGTCACTCCCTCTTCCCCGTACACCTCCCTCTCTTCCCTACACTCCCTCTCTTCCCCGTACACCTCCCTCTCTTCCCCGTACACCTCCCTCTCTTCCCCGTACATCTCCTTCTCCTCTTACCTCTTCCTAATCCCCCTAGTTTTAAATCCTGCTTAACTTCTCTTTTCCCTCCTCACTCCTTCCTCTACCTCCTTCTCCTTTTCCTCTCCAGTCTCTCTCTTCATTCCCTCTTATTCGTCCTCTTTTCCATCCTCCTTTTCTCTATTCTCTCTTTTTTCATGTTCCCTTTCTCTTCCTCCCTCCTCTGAGGGGAATGTTTTCTGAATGTTTTCTCCGCATCCTCTGTTCTGCTGCCCCTTCACATTACACCTAAGTGCACCTCCGGGCATTCATCCTACACCCTCCAGCCTCTGCCCTACACCCTCCAGCCTCTGCCCTACACCCTCCAGCCTCTGCCCTACACCCTCCAGCCTCTGCCCTACACCCTCCAGCCTCTGCCCTACACCCTCCAGCCTCTGCCCTACACCCTGCCTCAGTAGACTAATGGAGACTTTGCCATCGCTTCGAGAGAAATTACTGCCATTTACCAAGCCCACACACACACACTTTATCACAAATACACAAACACACACTTTATCACAAAATATGGCCTGCATATTGTATAGTACATATCACTAACAGTGTAAACATGCACATACATATTCCATCATCAGTTTATACATGAACAGACACGCTCTTCAAATTGTATACACTTAGCTATCTTTGCTCTCCCCCCTTCTCTCTCTACTTCCCTCCCCTCTCTCTATTTCTCTCTCCCTCCCATCTCTTGCTCTTGGCCCAGTTTCTCTAACACTCCACTTCCCACTCTCTCTTCATAATTTCCCCACATTCTCTTTCTCCCGGTTCTGCTCTCAGAATATAATGCATATAAATATCCCTCACAATAAAACATGATGGCAGTTGGGACCAGAACTCATCTCAACACTACAGTGGCATTGGCACCGTGCCTCGGAGGCTCTCACCGCTCCGGAGAGAATACCGCTTCACCCGCATCCTCGGGGCAAACAATACGCCACGGTGCCGCCTCCCTCACTTCCTCTCTCTGAAACCCACCTGCCTGGTGCCGCCCACATGTTCAGGGGAAGGACAGAGAGACAGCCCCGCCGTTACTCTCCTGTCAATGGCTGCTGTCAAAACAGAGGCTGACGAGCCAGGGAGCGAGCCCGACGGAGACGCTAAGACGGCCAGGCGGGAGACACTACTGACAGCAGGCTCTGCTGGGCTCCCTCTGAGAGAGAGGTCATAGGTCACTGACGGCGGACAGGACCTTCATACTCATTAAGGAAGGGCCTTTTCTATGTCTGGGACTTAGAGATTGGAGAAGTCAAAATGACTGTGCATGCCTGCATGAGAGAGACAGGAGTCTAGATATATGAGGATGTGCCTAATTTTGTGACTTAACGTGATGGGGTAAGATGCCCCTTAAGAGCTGAGCTGTTTAGTAGACTGGTTTAATTCCCTAAGTATTAAGGTATAGATAACTGATCCTAGATATAGCTGTAATAGAGTCAGCATGTTAACAGGCAGTGGTTTTTACTTACTTCTGTGAGATGGGGGTTGGGGTTGAAGCCACACTGGTTGCAGACGGTGGAGCGGCACTGTGTGCAGGTGTTGTAGTTTGGCAGGGCCGGCGGGTGGGTCAGCTCTGTGGTGGAGCAGAGGGGGCACAGCTTGCTGACGGGCATGGGGGCGATCTGAGGCACCGAGTAGGGCGAGGTGGGGGTGATCCCCCGGTCCGGAGACGCTGAGGAGGAGCGGCCCGTCCGGCCTCCCGAGCTGCTGAAGTCCACCTGGAGGTTCCGTCTGGAGGCGTGCTGACCGGGCTGACCGGGGCTCTGGCCATGCTGACCCTGACAGCCACCTATCCCAGCACCCATCCCTGGGCCAGAGCCATGGTCGGGGCCTGAGCTAGATTGCTGCATCGGCCTGTGGCTCTCTTGGTTGGCCAGTCTCTGACCTCCCCCTCCACCCATTCCTCCAGCCATCCCTCCATAGCCAAGCTGCATCCCAGGTTTAGGACTCCCCATAGGAACCCTGAAAATGGGGGGGGAAAAAAACAGGAATCAAATTAACTTCAAATAGAACATCCCTTCTGTTTAGACAGGACCTAGAGTTTTGTACTAAGCTAAAGATGCCAACATGACAAATAAGTTCCATAGGTGTTATGGGCAACTATACTAGATCTATACGGTAGTATGACTATGAAGTTCTATCTATTCAGGATACATAGTTTAGTCTATATCTATAGTCTATATACCTATATCTACAGGAGCCTTACATAGCCTCTGAAAGTGTTCCCGTTCAGCAGGATTCCTACAACCATCCTGGCTGTGTAGACAGAACATGGGACATTAAACAAGTTGACATTAGCAGGGAACATTTGGCAGAGAGACTTGGGGCAAAGCATGGAGCCTCATATACCAGGTTAACATCTCTTATACAGACAGTGAACAAGACAGGCAACTTTATCAGGCAGCTAGTCCCTATGAGGGAGTTATGATGTAGCTGTGTATTATCTATTCATTTCGGGGTTTGGTCAGTATCACTAAATCTTTGCATTTTACTCTACCACCTAAAAACTGCTAGAAGAGAGAGTAAAAAACAGTCATTATTTATAAATTCACAATGAATTTCCAAAGGATATGACATAGCCATAGGACGCACAAAGGCATGAACAAGAGCCTACAAAAGGTAATCAGGAAAGGAAACACAGAACTAAATCAACACATTTCCCCCACTTCCAGCTAAGACTGAAACAAGACACTGAAAAACAGATCTGATCTGGGAACAGCGTCAATGTGGAATGGATCAAAGAGATCCACAGTAGTTCCGGCCAATCGGTTGATTCAGTTATCATGTGAGTTTGGACACAAGTATTTGTTGTAAGGACAGACAGGCATATTTTGYGACAGCCCGAGTTGGTATGAAATWTTTGCTTTCAGCTACATGTGAATGTCACGAAATGGCTCTCATCCACCCCCACGCCTTTGCTCTGGAGTTACTGTCTCCAAATTCACATCTACTTAGAGCCCTGCGAGCCAGACTTCACCCAGTGATCATTACATAGAGAGGACATATGCAAGCCTTAGTGTGTATGGGTGTGCGTGTGGGACTGCATGGGTGAATGCCTGCTTGCTTCCCTGCATGCCTGCCTATGTTCGTGCATAGGAGCGTGCACTTAATGCAATCTCATCTGGTCTAATGATGTTAAATGTCTCCTTGCAGCTCTCACAACAGTTTTCCCTCTTCACTCACTGAGAGATCTACCCTACCCAGGTAAAAGACTCCAATGGCCACAGCAGATTCAAACCAAGCAGGCGGATGGACCAAAGTGATATAATGAGGGGTTCCACACATAGAAAGCAAGCTAAAGTGCATTATTTACAAAGATGTTGCAGGCTGTCAGGCAGCTTGTACAGGACTTGAGACGTTTCAGCACCACATAGCTGTCCATTTCATCCACATGAGCCATTTCAGTACCACTGAGCTGTCTATTTCAGCCCCGTGAGCCAATTCAGCAGAGAGGAAGAGACGATGCGAGAGGGATAACTAGGCCAAATATCTGTGTTCTCCAGCAGGTGGCGCTGTTTTGTTCGCGCACCAAGCAAGGAGTTTTGTTTAGAAATCAATGAGTGTCGAATTTGGTCAACAAAAAATGGAATGGCTTATTTGCTACGTGAGGATTATTTGATCTAACAGAAGTTTCATAATACTTAGGTTGTTACGCGTGTACTGATATAAGTAGGACACGTGACATCCCAGCAACTTTGAGAAAAAACACTTTATATCAGTTGTCTCGAGATCTAAATGATAAAATTAAACAAGAGAGCGCCCCTAGATCATGGGAAAAGGCCACACTTGACCATTGCACTTGAATCATTCCAAAAGTGAATGGCATAGCCCGCTACGCTATGAAACCGCACACTATTGCAGACTTTGATATTACCGGCTGCAGTTCATATGGTGAAAACAATGTGTGGGGAGGCAGAGCCACAGGCACAGAAACTCACATCAATACCTTTGTCTGATAACACTGTTAAACAAATAATTGATTCTATTGCTAGTAATCAATAGGAAACTTTGACTGACTCAAAAAAAACTGCTTAGGCTCTTCAATTGTACGTTAGCTGTGAGGGCCGAGATGCCTATGCATTGACTTTTGTCGGGGGATGGTAGTTACGAGGACATATTGTTCTGTCTCAATATTCCCGAGCATGAAACGGCGTACAGTGTGCTGCGTGGCTATTTTGCCAAAAAACAGATTCCATATGGGATCGAATGGTGGGCTTTTGCACAGCTGCGGCTCTTCCTATGTCGGGACGGAGGGCAGACCTCTGCACTCTTGTTATGAATATGTCTCCCTCTGCCATATGGACACATTGTATGATACACCAAGAGCAACTGGCGGTAAAAGAGCTGAGCACAGAACGCTGAGAAAGTACATCATTTTCTTTAGGAATATAGTGAAGTAAAAGTAAAAGTTGCCAAAAATATACATCGTAAAATACAGATACCCAAAAAACTACTTGAGTAGTACTTTCAAGTATTTTTTACTTAAGTACTTTACACCACTGCGAGGGATGACTGCTCACTTTGGGACGGGCTTACTTCCCAATCCATTTAACTGTGATCCTGGCTCAGTTGACATAATGGTAAGTTAAATCGAACAGCTGATCGAGCTGTCATGTGTCCCTCTGAAAATGTATGCCGCATTCAAAACAACTGGGAACTCTGAAATCTCCGACTTCAGTGCGTTCAAGACAACTGGGAACTCGGAAAGAAACGAGCTCCGACTGGGAAAAATCTATTTGAACAGCCGTCCAACTTGGAATTCCAACTCGGGAACTCGGGCCTCTTTCTAGACCTCAGAATTTCCGACCTGATTATCACTGACGTCATGATTTGACCTCTTATTTTTCTGAGTTCTCAGCCGTCTGAAAGCACCATGAAACTCACGGTAGGCTGCTCTTCGCCAGCTCATATCTGGATTCAGTGCTCTCGTCTGCATTAAAACCAAATATCCACCCAGGTTGGATGTGACAGCAGAGATGTGTGCACTGTCGACCAAGCGCCCTGACTGTTAAGAAGCTCCGACGCGACATGTATCAAGCACACCCATCTCATTAGTGGTGGTGAGTTAAGAGACATAATGTCAGACTCATTTGCTATTGACTGCCCCACATTAAAAGTATGTGATGGTGAGTTGAGAAGACAATCAGAAATACTGTTAGAACGTTTTTAAATTGACTGCCATAGCCCCAAATAAAAAAGTAAACACAGGCTGTTAATTGCATAATTTTTTCACATAGGTGTGATGTCAAATGTGGGTTTGGGCCAAAAACGTTTGAGAACCCCTGGATTAGGGCCAGGTAGGGCCTGTTTTTTTCATCAATAACTAGGGTACGGGCAGAGCTCGGGTATCACTAAACTGATCATTAAAATGTTGAAGCTGAGCCATTTGTGCGTGCTCTGCTGCGCAGTACAGTCGTGGCCAAAAGTTTTCAGAATGACACAAATATTAATTTCCACAAAGTTTGCTGCTTCAGTGTCTTTAGATATTTTTGTCAGATGTTACTATGGAATACTGAAGTATAATTACAAGCATTTCATACGTGTCAAAGGCTTTTATTGACAATTACATGAAGTTGATGGAAAGAGTCAATATTTGCAGTGTTGACCCTTCTTTTTCAAGACCTCTGCAATCCGCCCTGGCATGCTGTCAATTAACTTCTGGGCCACATCCTGACTGATGGCAGCCCATTCCTGCATAATCAATGCTTGGAGTTTGCCAGAATCTGTGGGTTTTTGTTTGTCCACCCGCCTCTTGAGGATTGACCACAAGTTCTCAATGGGATTAAGGTCTGGGGAGTTTCCTGGCCATGGACCCAAAATATTGATGTTTTGTTCCCCGAGCTACTTAGTTATCACTTTTGCCTTATGGCAAGGTGCTCCATCATGCTGGAAAAGGAATTTCCGTCACCAAACTGTTCCTGGATGGTTGGGAGAAGTTGCTCTCGGAGGATGTGTTGGTACCATTCTTTTTTCATGGCTGTGTTCTTAGGCAAAATTGTGAGTGAGACCACTCCCTTGGCTGAGAAGCAACCCCACACATGAATGGTCTCAGGATGCTTTACTGTTTGCATGACACAGGACTGATGGTAGCGCTCACCTTGTCTTCTCCGGACAAGCTTTTTTCTGGATGCCCCAAACAATCGGAAAGGGGATTCATCAGAGAAAATAACTTTACCCCAGTCCTCAGCAGTCCAATCCCTGTACCTTTTGCAGAATATCAGTCTGTCCCTGATGTTTTTCCTGGAGAGAAGTGGCTTCTTTGGTGCTCCTCTTGACACCAGGTCATCCTCCAAACGTCTTTGCCTCACTGTGCATGCACCTGCCTGCTGCCATTCCTGAGCAAGCTCTGTACTGGTGGTGCTCCGATCCCACAGCTGAATCAAGTTTTGGAGACAGTCCTGGTGCTTGCTGGACTTTCTTTGGCACCCTGAAGCCTTCTTCACAACAATTGAACCGCTCTCCATGAAGTTCTTGATGATTCGATAAATGGTTGATTTAGGTGCAATCTTACTGGCAGCAATATCCTTGCCTGTGAAGCCCTTTTGTGCAAAGCAATGATGACGGCACGTGTTTCCTTGCAGGTAACCATGGTTGACAGAGGAAGAACAATGATTAAAAGCACCACCCTCCTTTTGAAGCTTCCAGTCTGTTATTCGAACTCAATCAGCATGACAGAGTGATCTCCAGCCTTGTCCTCGTCAACACTCACACCTGTGTTAACGAGAGAATCACTGACATGATGTCAGCTGGTCCTTTTGTGGCAGGGCTGAAATGCCGTGGCTATGTTTTTTGGGGATTCAGTTCATTTGCATGGCAAAGAGGGACTTTGCAATTAATTGCAATTCATCTGATCACTCTTCATAACATTCTGGAGTATATGCAAATTGCCATCATACAAACTGAGGCAGCAGACTTTGTGAAAATTTATATTTGTGTAATTCTCAACTTTTGGCCACGACTGTACAGTCATATCTGACTGCTCTCTCATGTGTCTTGAGTGAGTGACAGACAGAGAGGAGCAGCTAATGGATTTACTAACTGAGGGAGTTATTTCTGATTCCGGGTTTCAGGCAGAGCCGGGCTTTACATTTGTTAGAAACAATCGGGACTGTGTAGGGTAGGGCTGAAAATTCATGCCCGTGCAGGGCTCTAATTCTGATTAATTAAAAAATAGTAAATACGTTAATGCCACTTTTAACTAAGGGGAGCTGTACTGACTGTAGTTTTTGGTTAAAATAAATATATCTTTTTTTATTCAGTTATCTACAATGGCATGCTGAGTTTGTGCAAAGGAACACTTGCCCACTCCCACAGGTCCCTGAGCAAAAATGTAAACGGTGAACYGTGTCTTATTTTCACCCAATGCAGAAAGACTCTTGCCCAGCTACTGATTGTTATGTGGCCCTTCAAACATGTCTTCCAAGAGAAAGGTTCACAGGAAAATAAAATATGAATGTACAGAAAGGCACTGAAGGGGGTGGTATTTGTTCAGACTGCTGTAACAATCTATCTACAACATAA
Source organism: Salvelinus sp. IW2-2015 (assembly GCF_002910315.2). Lineage (NCBI taxonomy): Eukaryota > Metazoa > Chordata > Actinopteri > Salmoniformes > Salmonidae > Salvelinus > Salvelinus sp. IW2-2015. The sequence goes on along the minus strand of NC_036857.1, from coordinate 14,172,228 downwards.
CCTGCTGGAGAAGTAGCAGTGTATATAAGAGAAGCCTTAAAACTGTTTTCACCTTGTAACAGTCGACTCCTTTCTCTTCCTTGTTTTCCTTTGTGTTATAGTTTCAAATACAGTTCCTGACAGTATTGAACACAGAAAAACTCACAAATAAATTATGTACACACACACACACACACACACACAAGCCCTAGCAGTTTTGAACGGTTTTGTTTTCTGTTACAAATACATTTTTCTTCAGGGATAGGCTCCCCTATAGGGATTGTCTGGCCCTCTCTCTCTCTCTCTCTCTCCAGATGCTGTAGAAGAAGTAGGACATAAATGTGGTACACATGGGATCTCATCAAAAGAACACCTGGGTTTATTCAGCTTATTACCAGGAGTGGGCGTGTTATTACACATGCAGAGGAGCACATCAAGTTAAAGCAGCTCACAAAGGAGACTGCCGCCCAAACTGCTGCCAAGTGGTCATGCCTGCTCAGGTGAGGGGGAGAGGGGGAGGGGGAGGATGGTGACTCAAATTTCAAGCCTTTTCACTGATTCACCCAAAGTGCTTGAAGAAAAGAGCATGAAAGAGAGACAGGGCTGTCAGAAGCTCTCTCTGAGCTCTTTCTCTTATCTGCGGCAGCAGGAAAAGCAGAGAGAGGCTTAGGGTGCGCCAGCCCTGTTATGCTTCACCCATTACCCGGGTGGGTCTGAGCGTGGGCAGAGCAGCTCTTTGTGAAGCTATCGAGGAGCAGAATACGACCATACAGACTCGTAGACATCCCGACGGACGCTAATGCCGCACCTTACTACAATAACGCACATGTCTCATAATTACTCAGCAAAGACAACTTGAAAAACACACTGCTCTGGCGTTCATTTCCCAGGGGTCATTTATCAGTGTTGCACAAGAAGTAAATGAGTCCGACCTTGCTAGCCTCCTTCTCACTTCAGCTGGCTAATACAGGAGGTTAGATTCAGGGTTCACCAATTAAAGCCGATGTGTGAAAGGAAAGCACTAGTTGTAGCTAGCTGTGCATTATGCCGTCATACTGTATAGCCAGGTCTTCACTGTGGAGCTGGGTCTTCACTGTCATGACTAGGTCTAAGTACTATATTTTCCTCAGTCTGTAGCCCTGAATATCCACTGTAGGATATTAAACAAATTCAGGTTGTATTGACACCTATTTTCATAAACTACAGTAGACAACGGTATAAAAAAAGGGGAAAACTAGGGGTTTGTGACCCCTAACTTTAACTCTTCAGGCTCCGTTGTACAACATTACCCATTCAAAGCATGCCCGTTGAGTGTTGCTTTGTAGTGGGGTTGTTTAATCCATTGAGAGGTCAGACGTAGAGAGATGGTGTAGTCTGCTCAGTAAAATCCTTGTGACTGCATCTCAATGGCACCCTATTCCCCATTAGGGTGCCATTTGAGATGCATCCTCTGTGACACTGATACCGGCAGAGCTGAGCACGTCGACTGCGACCTTGCATTAAGGCGTCACTCGATCAGGCAGGCGTCCCATGGCATGCAGGCAGACAGGGACAAACAGCAACCTTATAACTCTGGTCTCAGCACAGCTACAGTGGCCCCTCAGGGCCAAATCTACACCACTGACATTCACAGTCATAGTTCTAGCAGACATAGTACATACACTGTACACTGTACACACACAGAGAAAGTGTCACGCGGAGCGGAACAGGTGAACCCAAGAGCAGACTCAGACGAGGAGACTGGGATGAGGTAACCAAGGTATTTATTGAAACACAGGGGGGAAGATTGAGTGCAGGCCAGGGGAAGCTCGGGCGGGTTGCTGGAAACCAGGTTTGGAGGCTGGAGCGAGAGGTGTGGGGACAGGGTTAGCAGGTCCGGAGGAGAATCCAAAGGAGCGTAGAGTGGGGAATCCAGGACAGAGTAGCAGGACTGATGAGAAGTCTTACTGGAGACAGGGACCAGAGTCAGAGCGGACAGAACTGTAGCGGAGAGGAAATCAGCGTCAGGCAAGGGAAAACAGGCACAACAGGAACAAACAGCTAGAAACATGAACTGACTGGGCAGAKATTACAATCTGGCAGTGTGGAAGTGGCAGGACTGAGTATTTGTAGAGGTCTTGATTGTGGAACAGGTTGCAGCTGGTGGGGATCTGCTCTGACTCCAGCACACCTGTCTCCGCCCACACAATCACACACAGAGGGAGAGGGAGAGAGCACTGGGGGAGTGGCGGCAGGTCAAGGAGACACTGGATGAGCACTAGAGGACGTGGCAGGAGCAGATGTGACAGAAAGAAATTGTACACAAGGGAGTGTTTACACACACACGTAGAGATAAAGACGCTAACACACTGGCCTTGATGTGGATAGATCGTGAGGATAGATCTACCCAGACGCAATGGTTTCATCATAACATCAGTGGTGGAAAAAGTACCCAATTGTCATACTTGAGTAAGAGTAAAGATACCTTAATAGAAAATTACTCAAGTAAAAGTGAACGTCACCCAGTAAAATACTATTTGAGTAAAAGTATAAAAGTATTTGGTTTTAAATATACTTAAGTATCAAAAGTAAAAGTATAAATCATTTCAAATTGCTTATATAAACAAAAATCAGATGCCACAATTGTACTTTTTTTTTTACAGATAGCCAGGGGCACACTCCAACACTCAGACATCATTTACAGATAGCCAGGAGCACACTCCAACACTCAGACATCATTTACAGATAGCCAGGGGCACACTCCAACACTCAGACATCATTTACAGATAGCCAGGGGCACACTCCAACACTCAGACATCATTTACAAATGAAGTGTTTGTGTTTAGTGAGTCTGTCAGATCAGAGGCAGTAGGGATGACCAGGTGATGTTCTCTTGATGCATGAATTGGACCATTTTCCTGTCCTGCTAAGGGTTCCAAATGTAACGAGTACTTTTGGGTGTCAGGGAAAATGTGTGGAGTAAAAAGTACATTCTTTTCTTTAGGAATGTAGTGAAGTAAAAGTTGTCAAAAATATAAATAGTAAAGTAGATACCCCCAAAAAAGACTTAAGGAGTACTTTTAAACCACTGCATAACATTCCTTTACTTTATAGGAGCCAAGCCAGAGCACCATATTAAAAATGATGATGAATCAAGTTGCAGGAAGCTTTCCAAGTATTCCAGCAGTTCTACAAGATGCTCCAACCGATGCTCCACCTTATCCTTTCATTCCCTCTACCTCCTAGCATCCTTTAACAAACGGGTCTCATACATTTTCTGGAACCTAACCAGATTCATTGCCATGTCATTTTACATCACTCCCACGTGGGCGGACGCATCTGGCCCAGCCAGATTTAGCACCTACATGCATGTAGCCACATAGTACAGTTCACACTGACACATGTATAAATACACACGCTTGCTTACACATACATTGATTTCCCTGCGGCTGCTACCTGCACACATTTCTGGGAGAGAACAGGCTCTCTGCTTCCTGCAGTTACATACACCATCAGTACTTCTGTGTGAAAAAGTCCATGCACTATGAATCCCAACAACAGATGCACACACAYGCACATAGGCTGCACTCGCATGCTTGCACACACTTGTGCACGCACATCAACAAGGTCTCCCAGTTTGACCAATTTGACTTCAGATTCCTACGTTGCCTACGTTTCTCCAAACGTCAAATGTCGATGTTGCTCCAAACATAAAATGTTTAGGACCCCCAAGGTTGCTCCTCATGCTGCGGCTGCACCCTGGTTTGCTCAATGTTGCCCCTAGTGGCCAGTTTTGAAGGAATCTCCCGAAATCCTTGATACCTGGACTGGTGTCGGATTTCGAGGTGGGTCTTCACACTTGTGATGTGCAGGTCCCTGCGGTTATATACGCAGGTGGGTTTAGGGTCATGAAATATTGTGTGGATGAAGGGCGAGTGGGTGGCTGGCAGGTTGAATAAATAGAAAACAATGTATTAAAAATCCAAATATGTATAATTCTTGTACAATTCATATCTATAGGCCACTTTGAGGTTTTTCTTTCATTATTTTTTTATCTCTCGTTAGTGTGTAGCATATGCCTTAGGACCTAACTGTAGTGCAGAATACATGCCAATTGCCAAATTATTTTGGGAACTTTTGGGAGGAGAAAAAGTTCATGTCTATCCACTGAGGCAAAAGGGACATTGTCGGAGTTAAATTTAATAACAGAAAAGCTGTGAAATGGAGAGATGAAAATAAAGACCAGGGAGGGCCAGAACAGTATTCCAATGTTTGGGAAAGATTTGGTGAAGTGTTGAAAGAGGATGGTAGCAGTGCCGACTATGTAATCTTTGCTGATTGTGGCGCTAAACAAATTCGACAGTCACAAAACAGGGTCTTCAAAATTGCATCAAGGGAACAGTACTGTTCAGATGGGTTAAATGGAATTGTAGCCTAACTGAAATCTGGACACTGACTGTAGGTCTATAACCTCTCACATAGCCAAATATAATATTACCTCCTGCAGCATTAAGCATTTCTTGCAGTAAAATTTTACACCAAATATACATTTTGAAAAAATGAATGCACAGTTAGGGACCGTCTGTAAAGGTGCTATCTTTATCAGCATCATAAAAGCTGATAGTATTTCAAGCACATAAAATATGCATCCAAGCTGAACTGAAATCTTATCAAAATATGTTGGGTCATTTTAACAGCATTTMATTTCCTTAAAACCAGTCAAACTGATGCCATTTGGAAATGGTTCTGTTTTTATTTGAGTAATTGCATGTTATTCCCGGTCCCGAAACATCTTTGCTGAGCAAGAGAAACAGAGATAAAGGAGGAAAGGGAAAACAAATAAAAGAGCCCAGAAATGCTTGATGCACACAAAAAGCTTATTTCTCTCAAATTTTGTGCACAAATTTGTTTACATCCCTATTAGTGAGCATTTTTTTGCCAAGATAATCCATTCATGCCACACCTGTTAGATATCAAGAAGCTGATTAAACAGCATGATCATTACACAGGTGCACCTTGTGCTGGGAACAATACAAGTCTACTCTAAAATGTGCAGTTCTGTCACACAACACAATGCCACAGATGTCTCAAGTTATGAGGGAGCATGCAATTGGCATGCTGACTGCAGGAATGTCCACCAGAGTAGTTGCCAGATAATTTAAGGTTAATATCTCTACCATAAGCCACCTCCAACGTTGTTTTAGAGAATTTGGCAGTAAGTCCAACTGGCCTCACAACGGCAGACAACATGTAACCACGCCAGCCCAGGACATCCACATCTGGGTAATTCACCTGTGGGATGGTCTGAGAGCAGCCACCCGGACAGCTGATGAAACTTTGAGTTTGCACAACCAAAGAATTTCTGCACAAACTGTCATAAACCATCTCAGGGAAGCTCATCTGCATGCTCATCATTCTCACCAGGGTCTTGACCTGACTGTAAATGCTCACCTTCGATGGCCACTGGCACGCTGGGGAAGTATGCTCTTCACAGGTTAATCCTGGTTTTAACTGTACTAGGCAGATCACGTCGTGTATGCTAGCGATTTGTTGATGTCAACGTTATGAACAGAGTGCCCCATGGTGGCGTTAGGGTTATGGTACGGGCAGGCATAAGCTACGGAGAATGAACACAATTGTATTTTATCAATGGCAATTTGAATACACAGAGATACTGTGACGAGATCGTGATGCACGCTAATGTCGTGCCATTAATCCGCAGCCATCACCTCATGTTTCAGCATGATAATTCATGGCCCCATGTCGCAAAGATCTGTACACAATTCCTGGAAGCTGAAAATGTCCCAGTTCTTCCATGGCCTGCATACTCACTGGTTTTCTGATCCACGCACCTACTTTTTTCAAAAAGGTATCTGTGACCAACAAATGCATATCTCTATTCCCAGTCATGAAAAATCCATAGAATAGGGCCTAATGAATTTATTTTAATTAACTGATTTCCTTATATGAACTGTAACTCAGTAAAATCTTGCATGTTGCGTTTATATTTTTGTTCAGTGTACATTGAAGCATTCATTCTATTGATGTATTAAATGATTCTGGTGAGTAAGGGTTTATTTAGTCTTCTAGGGCAACAAGTAATGGCAGAAGAGAAGCTGCATGCATCTTATTATAGACAAGTTGACTAACAAACTGCATACCAAAATATTGAAAATTATTAGCAGAAAGACAGACCTATCTAAAAAGGCAAAGAAAACGCCATCTCTGACTGTACCGCGTATTTTATTTATTTTCTGGTTTGGGTTGGGTGCTGGCCTCAGATGTTTACTATATCACATATAGATGGGCGGTTGCGGATGGGTTATTACCAATTGCGGGCTGGTGCAGTGAATAAACAGCTGACATGTGCATCACTAACACACGATCTCAGATTTACACATAAACCCTCTCACACACAGCTGATTGAAGGGTATCATTTAGAATTTCGAAAATTCTATTTTATTTCTGTAGCATATGCTGTGCGGTGGTTCCGATCCGTGCGCGGTGGTGAAAGCACCCCGCTCTGATAAATGGATGCTTGTGTGAAATGTATCAAGGGAAGAGCTCAGAGGCACTAAAAGAGAAGGTGCTCTCCGTGAAGAATCCTTCAATTTAGCAATTCCGCTCCCCACCGCAGAGAGCTGGGAAACGATCCTTTTCAATGTCATCTTCCTCACCACACTATCAAGAGAACGGGGCTTCCAGTCGGGGAGACAGGCACACACACGTATACACGTACACGTACACGTACACACACACACACACACACACMCCCATCTCCCTGTAGGCCCCTGTACACTCCTGATCACCCTCAGTGATACTGATATTGTTGTAGAATCACATCGAGATCTATATAGTAGAATGATAAAATGTTCAAATGTATGTGGACACCCCTTTTAAATGAGTGGATTCAGCTATCTCAGCCACAACTGTTGCTGTCAGGTGTATAAAATCAAGCACACAGCCATGCAATCTCCATAGACAAACATTGGCAGTAGAATGGCCTTACTGAAGAGCTCAGTGACTTTCAACGCGTCACCGTCATAGGATGAAGCGCGTAGTGGGTAAAAATCATCTGTCCTCGGTTGCAACACTCACTACAGAGTTCCAAACTGCCTCTGGAAGCAATGTCAGCACAATAACTGTTTGTCGAGAGCATCATGAAAAAGGTTTCCATGGCCACGCAGCCGCACACAATCCTAAGATCACCATGTGCAATGCCAAGCGTCAGCTGGAGCGGTGTAATGCTCGCCGCCATTGGACTCTGGAGCAGTGGAAACAGCGTTCTCTTGAGTGATRAATCACGCTTCACCATGCTACCTGCCCGAATTCATAGTGCCAACTGTAAAGTTTGGTGGAGGAGGAATAATGGTCTGGGGCTGTTTTCATGGTTTGGGCTAGGCCCCTTAGTTCCAGTGAATGAAAATATTAACCCTACAGCATACAATGACATTCTAGACGATTCTGTGCTTCCAACTTTGTGGCAACAGTTTCAGCATGACAATGCCCCTGTGCACAAAGCGAGGTCCATACAGAAATGTTTTGTCGAGATCGGTGTGGAAGAACTTGACTGGTCTGTACAGAGCCCTGACCTCAACCCCATTGAACACCTTTGGGATCAATTGGAATGCTGACTGCGAGCCAGGCTTAATCGCCCAACATCAGTGCCGACCTCACTAATGCTCTTGCAGCTGAATAGAAGCAAGTGCCCGCAGCAATGTTCCAACATCTAGCGGAAAGCCTTCCCACAAGAGTGGAGGCTGTTATAGCAGCAAAGGGGGGACCAAATCCATATTAATGCCCATGACTTTGGAATGAGATGTTCGATGAGCAGGTGTCCACATAATTTTTGTTGTGTATATTAACTGTATATCACTATGTACTGTATACAGTATGACACTAACCTAATCAAGTAGGCCTATGCACTTTTTGGCATGATAAGTATTGCATACATTACAGTAATATAGGCCACTGTGGATCCACTAAATGTCCTGGCTATTAGGCCAATCTATTCTGTTTTAGTCCCTATAGATACTCCCTATGTGTGGCATACATGTGGAGTTGGCTGCAGTTGCTATAGTTCCCTAAATACCATTTTTGTGGAGCTAGCCATGCTCTCACTGAGAGTAGCTCTGCACGGTCTCATCTGCCAAACAATTACAACTGAATCTGAAAGGCTGAAAGTTCCCCTCCAATTCCTCTGTCCTTTTTAATTGAAATTCTTATCAGTTCAAATACGCTTGAAGAGATGAATAAATGGGTATACACATGTAGGTAATCATTTTTTCTCTCAAGGTTTTTTTTCAATGAATCTCMGTGTTCAGATTCACTTAACATTCTGTGCTGGGTCTCTCTGCCCTTGCTGAACAATGCTGGAGCCTTGTGGTAGACCAAGCCTAAGCACCAGTGGTTTATGTGCTAGGCAGTTGGGGGGTTCACTAAGCTAACATATGGAATTGTTTTAAGATAGTCATACCATGGATAATTTAGCTATTTGAGTTGGAATTTTAGGACCCCTTTAGGTATCCCCAAAAACATATTTTTTTAAATGATAAAATATAGAATTTGGCCTTTACTACTCTAGCCCACAGAAAGGCGTTGAATAACACATTCATAAATGGCAAAAAAGAAATCATAAAGAATAGGGTTTTGTAGTGTCTGTCCTATATCTATGAAATATAATAAAGGTCAGTTAAAAGAATGTGGACACATATTTAACCTCTTATATTTGTTGGAACAAAACTACCTCCATACTTCATTCGTTTGTATGGGTTACCTTCAGATGAGTCCCGTGACACTTGTGGGGATCGTAGAGCAAATGGAGAACACCACCATGTTGGTTACAGTCTCCTCTTTCCGTTTGGATGCTACCGACGTTTTCAGGAGAAGACCGATTTTCGGGATGTCTCATGGTCTGACAAACCACTGTCAAACCAAATTGACAATTTAATGATTTTTACAAAAAGATAAATAGGTACAAATAGTTGTACTGGATCTAAGCCTACTTACATGAGGTAAAATGCAGACGTAGCTGTACCTTAATTGCACTATACAGTGAACTATAAGGCGTTTTGCAATGAAAGGAAAGAAATTAACATATAGATAATGTAAATCTAATGTAAATCCATCTTTATTTGCTGATCTCTTGTATGTTTTCCGTTTCATCCRCCCCCATGCTGAGCTATAATGACTGTGCTGTACATGTCTTTTAGCTACTTGCTAGCCCGCCACTACTCTAGTCTTCTACTTTGATGTGCTCCAACATAAAGTGCTTTGTATCATAGCCTGTAGTTCCCCTTGAGAACGTCATCTGTTTAATATAAAAGATTCAGTGCTGATTTTATTTTCAACAGCTTGAGAGTAAATACTTGTCTGGTAAAGACATCAGGACAGACTGAGACAACAAAATGAAAAGGTAATGGAACGTACCTATGAATGGAACATACAGTATCTATGAATGCTGTTCCCTAAGACTAGTTAGATTACACATGTCAATGTTTAGTCAAATGTATTGTTGTTGTATTCTTGACTTAGAGGGAATATGATGGGCCTGGTAGCCATCCCACTGTATATTCAGTATGGCAGGTRAGGCCCATGCAGGGCTCAAACCTACAACCCTGGTGCTACAAACTATTGAGTGTCCGAGTTGCCATGACGGTGTAAGTCATTGCAGCAATCGGAGTGTCGGGCAATCGCTGTCAAGCGGAGAAGTCGGGGCGTTCATTAAAGTACCATCTGAATTTGTAGTGACCTCCATGGAAAGACAAATTAAAGAAAATAAACGAGGGAGGAAGGGAGGGGGTTGAATAGTGGTTCCTGGAACCTTCTTTCATGTTTTCTATTTCAACCCAAATCCCCCTTTACACACACACACACACACACACACACACACACACACACACACACACACACACACACACTCACACACACCACACACAAGCCATTTACCTCTGAACTTGACCTCATCCTTCTTCCCATCTCCACGGCCTTCAGTAGCCATTAGTGTATAGCGTGAGTTTATTCCTTCATTGGACCTGTGTGTGTTCTGGAAGAAAAGGAACACTGTAACCCTCAGGCTATCAGTGTGTGTGTGTTGTGGTGTTGTTGTGTTGTGTGGTGTGTGGTGTGTGTGTGTGTGTGTGTGTGTGTGTGTTGTGTGTGTGTGTGTGTTGTGTGTGTGTGGTTTGTGTTGTGTGTTGTGTGTGTGGTGGTTGTGTGGTGTGTGTGTGTGTGTGTGTGTGTGTGTGTGTGTGTGTCCATGTGTGTGTGTGCGTGTCTTGCATGCTGGGAGCTGGCAAATGGAAAATGTCATTCTATACGTCCTTCCTTCGATGCAGAAAAATGACAACATAATGTGGCATCTTTTTCAGTCCTTTTCTGCTGTCTGTTTTACCAACCTCCAAATCCATCCACATAATCCCCAATACACACACACATTACACACAAACCATTAGAACCTGTCACCTTCTCCCTTGGACCCAGCAGTGCTTCTACAACACACACTAAACAAACAACATACTTTTATATGAAAAATGTTCTGAATCATGGTGAAACAAATCTGCCCCTCGCTCCTCATATTTAAATATTTCCCCATCCCTTTGCTTCAGCGAGCAGGCTATTTCATGCTATGTGTAATAAAGGGATTAATTTGATATGCTCAGGCTGAGAATGGAACTAAATGGGGCAGGAGATATAAATAGATTTACCTCAGAGCTTCTCATTTCAACAAAATTTCACTTTTCACAAAAGCACTTTCTCAATCTTGAACACTTTTATCGAGGTTCAGCGGGGCTATACTAAAATGGCAGCCATGTATGGGCTTACAGTGAACCTCTTTAAAGGTGGACTGAACTTCCTGATTTAGCCTCGGTTTTAATTCTCCTCAATATGAAATGTGACTGAGAACAAGATGATTTGGGTTTTGGAGGCATGGTTTGATGTGGATGTCTCGTGTGTGTGTTCGAACGTGGGAAGCGTTTATACTTTCACTCTGACAAAACAGTGCACATTTACAGTCACTCACCCTTCTAGATAACTTGAAACAGTCAAACCAGGTCTTGTGTCTGGAATTAGCCTAGACTAGCTAGCAAGCCAGCCAACTTATTTTGCCAATTAGCTTCAGCCGGCCGGTTTGCTACTGTGGCAAAGTTGGTTTGACTTTGGATATCTGGGGGGCTAATTAGGGACCTTCATATCACAATTGTCACGTTCTGACCATAGTTCTTTTGTATTTTCTTTGTTTTAGTGTGGTCAGGGCGTGAGTTGGGTGGGTTATCTATGTTTTGTGTTTCTGTGTTGGTTTTCTCGTTTGGCCTGATATGGTTCTCAAGCAGAGGCAGGTGTTAGTCATTGTCTCTGATTGGGAACCATATTTAAGTAGCCTGTTTTCTGTTGGGTTTTGTGGGTGGTTATTTTCAGTCTTTGTGTGTCTGCACCAGACAGAACTGTTTTCGGTTGTTTCTTTGTTATTTTGTTATTCAGTGTTCTGTTTTGATGATTATTAAACATCATGAACACTTACCACGCTGCACCTTGGTCCTCACCTTCTTCCACCGATGACAGCCGTTACAACAATGTAATTGGTACAATATTTTTATGTTGCACACCTTTTAGTTATCTCATTAAATGCTTCAATATTTGTATATGAATTTATACAATTTATAGTTGGTTTGAGGTTTTGAAGTAATTGAAATTTGGAGCTATTGACGTTTTAAAATATTGTTCTATTGTGTAATTTACTGATGGTCCTTAACTAGCCACATATGGATATGAAATGTCAAACTAAATTGACCATGGGCATTACGATCAGCATTACAGCTGTGCTCCGAATGAATGATTACTTGAGGGCTGCCAACTGTGGGCAGGATTGAAATAAACAGAACCTTAGGAAGAATGTTACGGTGCCGTTCGTTCCATTAATATTTTTCTCTCTCATAATAATCTCATAAAAATCCGTATTGGACGAAAATGACGAAAATGATCTTATTTACACTTTGTAGTCAATTTTGTCCCAAGAATAAATGTTTCTGACGCATATCAATGCTACATAGGCCTTTTCCTAAATGTAGCTTTTTTGGTTCAGTCACAATTTAAGGTCACACAGTGCATGAACAGGTAGCCTAGTTGTTGTACCGTTGGTCATTTATGATTTGTGCATTAAGAGAGTTTGATCAGACTACAACAGGCTACAGTTCTCTTAACTTTGGTCGACCCACAGTGTGTGGTGGGGAGGAGCACCTGTCCAATAGCATGAATAACATACCTTTATATTACTTGCATGCCATATAGTTAATATGGCATGATCAGATGGGGCTGCTCCATAGAAATAGATAGTGGACTCATCTTTGTATCTGTGCCATTATAGTGCCTATGACAGCACTGGCTGCGCCATTAAGGCAGTCTCCATTTTGAAGTAGTACATTTTCTTCTTCATGATTGGCTGATCCCTCCTGATGACCAGGGTTGGACATGACTCTAACAGGGTCACCAAGAGGGATCAGCCAATGAAGTTGGAAGTCCCACCCAGTTGACCATATTAAAATGGTGGATGCCCTCAATGGCGCTGCCCATGCTAAAACGGCCTTTTGGCCACTAAAGGCCTCTATCATTCTCTACGGGCTGCTATTAGCCAAACACCCATTCCTATCCCTTAATGCAATTGGATTGAGGTGGCGGCGATAGATCACAAGGAGGAGACCGGGCTGACAAATGTGGCACATTTTGGGAGCACGGAGAGGCCAGAGATAGCCAGACTAGTCAATTGGGCTAAGGAACAGAAGGTGGATATTGGAGAAAGGAGATTAGTGCGTTTTCTGCAATAAATACAGCGAATGAAAGCACGGCATGAGCGTGGTGAACGGATAGATATGGTTATGGCCAGTGAGGAAGAAGGAGAAGAGCCGAGTGCAGTGGGAAGATGTGTGTTGAGGAAGAATGGCACCAAGAACAAATCGTATTCTGCTGTCTCTGATGGTTTAGAAATTGAACCTGACGAGAGTGAGGATGAATTACCTGTGGTTACATTTGTGGTGAAGACCTCAGAGTCGAGCCTCACCCCGATTGTCATGTAAAGGATAATTAGTGCCTAGTGGGCCTAGTGGGAGTGACATTTTTGGAGAAAGTGGATCCCTGCCTTTTGGCCAATCCATATGTAGTCTCAGGCTGAGTAGTAAAGAAGTTGAGGACTGTTAAATCAGTGAAGTAGCCTTTGTCTTTTCTATGTTTATTTTGTCCAGAGGAAGCGGGCGCTTTGCCTCAAGTGTTGAGGTGGAGCAACTGAAATTGAAAATTCCCTGTGTCTGTGACGCCCGCTATTTGGTGCGAAGCAGACCCGGCGGCGGAACTGAGAAGACACTGTCTGTCCTTTTGAGTTTTTACCTGATAAAGTCAAGTTAGGATATGTCAGTTATCCTGTGAAAGCTTTTGTGTCAAACCCACTAATGTGCTTTAATTTAACTCAGTTAAGAACACTTTTTTATTTTCAATGATTGTCTACCCCAGCCAAACCCGGACAACTGTGCGCTGCCCTATGGGACTCCCAATCACAGCCGGATGTGACGCAGCCTGGATACGAACCAGAGACTGCAGTGATGCCTTTTGCACTGAGATGCAGTGCCTTAGACCGCTGCGCCACTCAGGAGCACTCTTCTTAGATGCCACGCTTCTGGTCATGTTGCAGCGGTCAGTAGGAGGGAGCTTCAGAGATGTGAGAAGTGATCAGGAGGGCATGGGACAAAGGAATGTGTATTATTGGTGGAATAAACTGTGTGTGTCAATTGTGGGGGTGCCCATGTTACTGGGGAGCAGAAGTTACCGGTGCGAGAGAGACAGGTTGAGGTTGCCAGGGTCAGTGTAGAACAGAAGGTGCAGTATGCTGAGGCAGTGAAGAGAGTAGAGGATTATGGGTCAAGGGTGAGTAGTAGGCCTAGGCCAATACAGAGTGATATGCATTTGTGCTTCAGTAAGGTTGGCTTCTTAGCGTTCATTACCATGGTTATCAACTGTACCGCAGAAATAGAACATCATTTACAGAAAATAGATGTTGTGGTGGCATCTGCAGAGAAGTACTTGGGTGTTCTAGGTTAAACTGCAGAAGAGTTACGAGGTGTGTTCAGCGAAGGAGTCCCGTCCTCCCATGCCGTCGGCCTGGTGTAGGATCAGTTAGGTTCAAAGTAATGGAATAGGGTTGTATATAGATGGAGAGTTAGTTAGGGTCAAAGTAGTGGGATGGGGTGGTATATAGATGGAGGGTTAGTTAGGGTCAAAGTAATGGGATGGGGTTATATACACATTACCATTCAAAAGTGTTGACACACCTACTCATTCCAGGGTTTTTCTTTATTTTTGCTTTTTTCTACATTGTAGAATAATTGTGAAGACATCACAACGATGAAATAACACATATGGAATCATGTAGTAACATGGTCATTGTCCTGTTGAAAAACAAATTATAGTCCAACTAAGCGCAAACCAGATTGGATGGCATATCGCTGCAGAACGCTGTGGTAGCTTTGCTGGTTAAGTGTGCCATGAATTCTAAATAAATCACAGCCAGTGTCACCAGCAAAGTACCCCCACACCATCACACATCCTCCTCCATGCTTCACGTGGGAACCACACATGCGTAGATCATCTGTTCACCTACTCTGCGTCTCAGAAAGACACGGCGGTTGGAACCAAAAATCTCCAATTTGGACTCATCAGACCAAAGGACAGATTTCCACAGGTCTAATGTCCATTGCTCGTGTTTCTTGGCTCAAGCAAGTCTCTTCTTCTTATTGGTGTCCTTTAGTAGTGGTTTCTTTGCAGCAATTTGACCATGAAGGCCTGATTTCACGCAGTCTCCTCTGAATAGTTGATGTTGAGATGTGTTTCTTATTTGAACTCTGCGAAGCATTTATTTGGGCTGCAATCTGAGGTGCAGGTAATTGCCGATTTCTAAGGCTGGTAACTCAAGATCTCACCCCGTGGGGTCAAAATGATCACAAGAACGGTGAGCAAAAATCCCAGAACCACACGGGGGGACCTAGTGAATGACCTGCAGAGAGCTGGGACCAAAGTAACAAAGCCTACCATCAGCAAGGGCATTGAAGATGAAACGTGGCTGGGTCTTTCAGCATGACAACGATCCCAAACGCACCGCCCGGGCAACGAAGGAATGGCTTCGTAAGAAGCATTTCAAGGTCCTGGAGTGGCCTAGCCAGTCTCCAGATCTCAACCCCATAGAAAATCGTTGGAGGGAGTTGAAAGTCCGTGTTGCCCAGCAACAGCCCCAAAACATCACTGCTCTAGAGGAGATCTGCATGGAGGAATGGGCCAAAATACCAGCAACAGTGTGTGAAAACCTTGTGAAGACTTACAGAAAACGTTTGACCTCTGTCATTGCCAACAAAGGGTATATAACAAAGTATTGAGAAACTTTTGTTATTGACCAAATACTTATTTTCCACCATCATTTGCAAATAAATTCATTAAAAATCCTACAATGTGATTTTCTGGATTTTTTTTTCTCATTTTGTCTGTCATAGTTGAAGTGTACCTATGATGAAAATTACAGACCTCTCTCATCTTTTTAAGTGGGAGAACTTGCACAATTGGTGGCTGACTAAATACTTTTTTGCCCCACTGTATACTGGAGGTGTAGGATCAGTTAGGGTCAAAGTAGTGGGATGGGTGGAGGGCAGGGGCAGTTAGTGCCGTTTAAGATGAGGGAGACCGATTACAGCATATTGGATGACTCTCATTCATATTGCATTCACCCAGTTCAATGTAACAGCGATAGGTTTAGGCTACTACATGATACTAAAATTATACCCATCATGAGGTTGCTACAACCGAGYCTATAAATGAAAGTTTGCAACGTAGGTGCACACAGGTCGAGAGACAAATTTGAGGTGACAGACAGTGACATTAGGTACTGCCTCGCATCTAGCTGATATAGGGTGTAATCAATAGTCAAACAGTTGCAAACAAGAGTTTCTATTGGACAAATTCATGTATGTTTATCCCCGTTTTGTTCCGTTTGCTTCTGTTTTAGAATTTTTTTCAACAGAATCGGCGGAATGAATACACCCCTGATAACGCGTAAACACAGTTCACTTTCATAGCAGCCACGTTGTATTCCTTCTCGCAGCCATGCACTCTCCTCCTCTCACCTCTTCCCTTCGCTTGTGGACTTCAACGCACAACACATCAGCTGTATGTGACCAGACGAAATAACCTTTCTAAACCAAACAGCTACACACAGCCTACATCGTTGTCACCATATTAGCTAAAGTAACATGATGGTCAGCATAGCTAATAGAACTAACGTGTTAGTAAACTTGCTACAATCATGCAGTAACTTTACAGTGTATACTCAGTTAGCAGTTTAGTAGTTACACCGGCGGCCACAGTGGCAATAAATGAGTAATACCAAAAGCTTACCTTGACTTGGAAGAGTTCCAGTGTTGTGTTGGAAAGTCATAGCCAGCTGGCTAACATAGCGTCCCTTTTGTTTGAGCAGGGTGCAGTAGGCTAAACTAGCTAGCTGCATTTTTTAGCTAAGTAAGTGAAACTGAAAGTGAAAAAAAATGCCTCCTTAATTTTGGAATTTGTTCAACTTTTGTCTTTCTCTTTCTTTGAGTCAACAACTCACCACATTTTATATACTGCAGTGCTAGCTAGCTGTAGCTTATGCTTTCCGTACTAGATTCATTCTCTGATCATTTGATTGGGTGGACAACATGTCAGTTCATGCTGCAAGAGCTCTGATACGCTGGAGGATGTCCTCCGGAAGTTGTCATAATTACTGTGTAAGTCTATGGAAGAGAGTGAGAACCATGAGCCTCCTAGGTTTTGTATTGAGAATGTACCCAGAGGAGGACGGAAGCTAGCTGTCCACCGGCTACACCATGGTGCTACCTTACAGAGTGCTGTTGAGGCTACTGTAGACCTTCTTTGCATAATACTGTGTTTTAATCAATTATTTGGTGACGTGATTATATTTAGTATAGTTTTATCTAAAAAGGATATCTTTTCAAATGTTTTACCATTTTACATTTTATGAAATTCACTGAGGAGGATGGTCCTCCCCTTCCTCCTTCCTCTGAGGAGCCTCCACTGGTGGAGGGTTAGTTAGGGTCAAAGTATAGGTGGAGGGTTAGTTTGGGTTGAACTAGTGGGATGGGATGGAGGGTTAGCTGGTGGTACAATTTTTTCCTTTTCTCCTTCCTTTTTAATTTTTGTATAACATGATCGATAACACCCTACCGCACAGTAGGTGGCGGCATGCACAAACAAAATGTGCGAACGCTTTGATACCAAATAATAAGAAGAAAATGCAGTTGGATCCTCTCACGTCTAGTATGTGGGTTAGTGCTATACGGGATCATTTGGACGTCTCTAACCTAAACCATTACCCTAACGTTAACCCTTACCCTAACCATAAACCTGACCAAACCATAACCCTAACCTTAACCGTTTTCAATTACAACTTCAATGGGTGATGTCAGTTGGGACATCCCAAGGATTCCGTTTAGACTTTTCCCAGTGTGTGTCAACAGTCAGGACATAATACAGATTGATAGATTATTCTGGTCCTCAAGGGGCCAGATTGGTGTCACACGTTTTCCCATATCCCTAGCTAACACACCTGATAAAACTAATTGCATTCTAAACTGAAGACCATGGTTAGTTGATTATTGGAGTTAGCTATAGCGGCGGCTAAAGTGTGACACAGATCAGGCCCCCAGAGGACTGGAGTTACCTAACTGATACTGGACAGCAGTCTCTATTACTGAGCTGGAGAAGCCTTCTCTGAACCAATGATTTAACAGAGTTGAACAAAAGCTTTGGCAAACTGGTGTAAGAACTGTGAACAGAGGCTGCCCTTGGCAATGACAAGTGTTTTGCAGTGCGTACAGAAAAACTGAGTGCGAGGGAGGAGTGCTTTTAACACGGTTMATGTTTATGTATTCGGTCTTAAGTGTCAATGTACAAGTGATTCCAGGGTGAATTCAAGCAATTGAGTGGAAGTGGTATGACAGGAAAAGAAAGGAGAGGAAAGGATAGGAAAGGGACTCATATAGAGCAGCAGGGTTTCTAAGAGTGCAGATAAGAGCCTGGTATAACAAAATAACTCCTCACCATTAACTATTATTCATATATTAATAATATTTAATTCACATCATGTACAGTCAATGAAAGCAATGATCAAGAAACAGTATTTAAAAAAGCATGTTGATCTTTATCGGATAGAATCTCTCAAATCTATGTTTGACAAAGATGTATATGGACATGATAACCATGGATATGACACACATTTGTYTCCACTTCCTGTATGATAGAAACTGTTCTTCACTAATTATCACATTGAGACAGGCGTCGGTCAGACTGCAATCACCACTCTGCGCCTCAACATAATTAAATCAACCAGGAAATATTAACTTTGAGATGGCGGCTACAGAACAACAGCGAAGCAAAGAAGACACATGTCCTTTCGGCTTAAAATAAAACCTAAATCCTCTCTCTTTGTCTCTCCGACAATAGGCAAGCCTCTCTCATTCTCCAAGGCTCAGAGAAACGAAGAGCAGGAGAGCAGTCCCAGACTTGATACAAAAGCTTGCTTAATGAACACTGCCAAAGGATTTGGCTGAGAGTCGGTTTTCCTTCCTCCTCCCATTTAGCCACCCTCTTTAGTGCACTGCTACCATCCACTCTCTGTAGTGCCCTGCTACAGTACCATCCACCCTCTGTAGTGCACTACTACCAGCCCAGTAGTAGGCAGCAGCAGCATCACACTCACACCCTATAATCAACCCACTGGGCAAAAATTGGTTGAATCAACATTGTTTCCACATTAATTCAACTACAGAATCAATGTGATGATGTTAAATCAACGTGGAAAACTGATTGGATTTGCAAAAAGTCATCAATGTAAGGGAATTTCGTATTTTTTTTCACCCACATTTTTACCTAAATCAAATTACCTGACATTTTTTGTTTATTTCATTTCATGTTAGTTGACAACTCAAGCCAAATGTAAATCAAAACTAGACATTGAAATGACGTCTGTGCCCAGTGGGAAGGACCTGATTCATTCAAATCAGACCAGTCATTCATTCACTTCTCTCTGCTCTCGTTGACTAGCCTCCTGAAGACACCAATCTAAATGTGTAGCTATTCTAATTATGCAGAAAAGTATCTCACTGATGTAATTAGTCTAACCAGAGGGATAGTGAAGGTATTACCATACTGTTTACAACATCTATCCTTTTTAGATCTGAGTGGAAAAAACAACAAGGCGGAGAAAAGGGAAGGAGTCAGAGGATTTGAATACATCCTTCGCCTTCTACAGCGACCCACGGTTCTGGAGTACACAGATTGTTTATGGAGTACACAGATTGTTTATGGGAGTTGGGGTGAAGGAATCCAGCATGATTTGTGTGATGAAAGAGGGAGTGGTTTAAACCAATCAAACCAACCAATCAGAAAGCAGAAAAAAATTAATGACCAAACTAAATTTTGTCAGACGGTTATTGTCAAGCAAATAACTGCCGGTCTCACAGTAATTGACAGTTAATCACCGTAAACACGCAATTCCTGGCTTCCAACGCATAGCCTACAAGCCAGTGATGCAGACCTTCGGAACATCAACATTTTAAAAAGTCTAATAAGTCCATTTAATATCGCCTACACCATCACAATAAATCCATTATTTAATTTAGACAGGTCTAAAGAAACATGATATGAAGAAAATGTTGTCTGTTTCAGAAGAACAAAATAGCATACTCTGAGTTGTCCTTATATTAGGCCCTGATATGCTGTGCCATATGGCTGTGGGCTACATTAGTTCATTTAGCAGACAAGATTTGCTTAGAAATGCATGGCATAATTGTTTATTATTTTATAGTATGAAGAATACAATTGAACATAGCTGTATAAAATAGAAAGGATATTTTCTCCAAACGATTTCCAAGGAAGTGCACTCATGCAGCTATTCTGTGTTCAGCGGTTAACAAAGAAATAGGTCCTCCTATATGCTTCATTTAGAGCTATTTATGCAACTTTAGTTGTGATACAAACGTTGGGTTATATGTTTTGATTTTAATACATTCTAAGGCAGCATGATGATCTAATGATTTGAATGAAGTTAAAAGGCATGAGCTCTGATTTGTTTCTTGTGCAGGCTGCACACACTTTGACAAGCACTTGATAATATTCTCACCAGTCCTCGAATTTCCAGGCAGCATCCCCCTTGTGTGGGCAAAGTGGCCGTTGTGCCCTTGGACTGAATAATTATATAATTATAATTCCCTTCTCCCGGCTGCTATGCTCCCGAAGCACATCTCACACACATGGCTCGCTCAGATATCTCAATTCTTATTAGCCAATGCCTGTCACGTGATTGGGTCCTTCTCACTAGGCATCTCAGCTAAGAATTAGGCTACAAGTGAAGACAGACACATCAGGAACGCAACTGCACGCGTCCCACTTATTGAATTCCGAGGAGCATATTGAAGATGTTAGAAGAACTGTCCACATTTAGCCTGCTTTTTGTCAGCCATGAGTAGACTTAACCAACAGCAAAAGCACTAGCCTATGTCAATCTACTATCCCCCATAGTACAAAGTTGACCTTTTTCAATTCTGAGTGAGAAATAAATATTCAAACATACTCTGTGACAGTTGTGGGATGCGATAGATCCCAAACTAATACATTTACTTGCATCAAAAAAACTTTTAAAAGCAATGAGGCTGATGCAACAGATCAGAACGTTTAGCTTAAAATGTTGATGAACTATTAGGCTACTTTATCACACTATAAGCGTAGCAATGTGCACATGGCAGTAGGCTATAAGCSCGAATGTTCCAAAATACAATCAAATAGCGAGAAAACACTGTTCTCAAAAGTGACCACAAATGCGATTATGTATGTAATGCTGTTATTATAAAAGTGCATTTTTATGGTGAAAATGATCTTCCCCAAACTTGAAACTCAYGCGCCGCCTACAGTTGAAGTCAGAAGTTTACATCCACTTAGGTTGGAGTCATTAAAACTCGTTTTTCAACCACTCCACAAATATATTGTTAACAAACTATAGTTTTGGCAAGTGGGTTAGGACATCTACTTTGTGCATGACACAAGTCATTTTTCCAACAATTGTTATAGACAGATTATTTAATTTATAATTCACAGTATCACAATTCCAGTGGAATTCCAGAAGTTTACATACACTAAGTTGACTGTGCCTTTAAACAGCTTGGAAAATACCAGAAAATTATGTAATGGATTTAGAAGCTTCTGATAGGCTAATTGACATCATTTGAATCAATTGGAGGTGTACCTGGGGATGTATTTCAAGGCCTACCTTCAAACTCGGTGTGTCTTTGCTTGACATCATGAGAAATTCAAAAGAAATAAGCCAAGACCTAAAAAAAAACTGTAGACCTCCACAAGTCTGGTTCATCCTTGGGAGCAATTTCCAAACGCCTGAAGGTACCACGTTCATCTGTACAAACAATAGTACGCAAGTATAAACACCATGGGACCATGCAGCCGTCATACCGCTCAGGAAGGAGACGTGTTCTGTCTCCTAGAGATGAACGTACGTTGGTGCGAAGTGCAAATCAATCCCAGAACAACAGCAAAGGACCTTGTGAAGATGCTGGAGGAAACAGGTACAAAAGTATCTATATCCACAGTAAAACGAGTCCTATATCGACATAACCTGAAAGGCCGCTCAGCAAGGAAGAACCCACTGCTCCAAAACCACCATAAAAAAAGCCAGACTAAGATTGTACTTTTTGGAGAAATGTCCTCTGGTCTGATGAAACAAAAATAGATTTGTTTGGCCAAAATGACCATTGTTAGGTTTGGAGGGAAAAGGGGGATGCTTGCAAGCCGAAGAACACCATCCCAACCGGGGTGGCAGCATCATGTTGTGGGGGTGCTTTGATGCAGGAGGGACTGGTGCACTTCACAAAATATATGGCATCATGAGCAAGGAAAATTATGTGAATCTATTGAAGCAACATCTCAAGACATCAGTCAGGAAGTTAAAGCTTGGTCGCAAATGGATCTTCCAAATGGACAATGACCCCAAGCATTCTTCCAAAGTTGTGGCAAAATGGCTTAAGGACAACAAAGTCAAGGTATTGGAGTGGCCATCACAAAGCCCTGACCTCAAGCCCAGAGAAAATTTGTGGGCAGAACTAAAAAAGCGTGTGCGAGCAAGGAGGCCTACAAACCTGACTCAGTTACACCAGCTCTGTCAGGAGGAATGGGCAAAAATTCACCCAACTTATTGTGGGAAGCTTGTGGAAGGCTACCCGAAACGTTTGACCCAAGTWAAATAATTTAAAGGCAATGCTACCAAATACTAATTGAGTGTATGTAAACTTCTGACCCACTGGGGATGTGATGAAAGAAATAAAAGCTGAAATAAATTATTTTCTTCTATTATTCTGACATGTCACATTCTTAAAATAAATGGTGATCCTAACTGACCTAAGACAAGGATTGTTTGCTAGGATTAAATGTCAGGAATTATGAAAAACTGAGATTAAATGTATTTGGCTAAGGTGTATGTAAACTTCCGACTTCAACTGTATGTATGCCAGTTAGGCTCTACGCTGGTTGTAAAGCAAATTAATGTGCTTCATTTTAAGAAGTTATTTGTTATGTTACTGCCTTATTCAAAAAATTATTTTAAAAAATCCCCTCATCAATATACACACACTGAAACTGTCACACCCTGATCTGTTTCACCTGTCTAAGTGCTTGTCTCCACCCCCCTCCAGGTGATGCCCATCTTCCTCATTATTCTCAGTGTATTTATACCTGTATTCTCTGTTTGTCTGTTGCCAGTTTGTTTCATTTCGTCAAGCCTACCAGCGGTTTTTCCTGTGCTCCTTTCTGTCTCTAGTTCCTGTTTTCTAGCTTTCACGGTTTTTGACCATTCTGCCTGCCCTGACCCTGAGTCTGCCTGTCGTTCTGTACCTTGCCACACCACCCTGGATTACTGACCTCTGCCTGCCCTGAGCCTGCATGCCATTTGGACCTTTTGGACTCTGCTCTGGACTACTGACCTCGGCCTGCCCTTGACATGTCATTTGCCTGGCCCCCTGTTTTGTAATAAACTTTTGTTACTTCAAAACTGTCTACATCTGGGTCTTCTCCTGAGCCTTGACAGAAACTGAAATGGTCCACCCACACAGTGTGGTGAAGGCATAACAGCATCTTTTCAACCTCAGGAGGCAGGAGAAATGTGGTTAGTCACCTAAAACCCTCACAAACATTTACAGATGCAGAATTGAGAGCATCCTGTTGGGCTATTTCACCGCCTGTTATGGCAACTGCACCGCCCGCAACCGCAGGACTCTCCAGAGGGTGGTGCGGTCTGCCCAACGCATCCCCGGGGGCAAACTACCTTTCCTCCAGGACACCTACAGCACTCGAAGGCCAAAAAGATCATCAAGGACAATAACCACCCGAGCCAATACCTGTTCACCCCGCTATCATCCAGAAGGCGAGGTCAGTACATGTGCATCAAATCCGGGACTGAGAGACTGAAAAACAGCTTCTCTCTCAAGGCCATCAGACTGTTAAATAGCCGTCACTAGCACGTTAGAGGCTTCTGCCCTAAATACATAGACTTGAATTCACTGGCCACTTTAATAACAGAACAATAGTTACTTTAATAATGTTTAAATATTTTGCATTACTCATCTCATCTCGTATTCTATTCTACTGTATCTTAGTCTATGCCGCTCTGACATTGCTCGTCCAAATATTTATATATTCTTATATATTCCATTCCTTTAGATTTGTGTGTATTGTTGTGAAATTGTTAGATATTACTTGTTAGATATTACTGCACTGTTTGAGCTAGAAACACAAGCATTTCGTTACACCCGCAATAACATCTGCTAAACATGTGTATGTGACCAATAAAATTGACAAAATACCCCATAATGAGAAAGCAAAAACAGGTTTTTAGAAATGTTTGCAAATGTATTGAATTAAAAAAAAAATTAAATATAACATTTACAAAGTATTCAGACCCTTTACTCAGTACTTTGTTGAAGCACCTTTGCCTTGAGTCTTCTTGGGTAAGATGCTACAAGCTTGGCACACCTTTATTTGGGGAGTTTCTCCCATTCTTCTCTGCAGATCCTCCAAAGCTCTGTCAGGTTGGATGGGGAGCGTCGCTGGACASCTATTTTCACGTCTCTCCAGAGATGTTCGATCGGGTTCAAGTCCGAGCTCTGGCTGGGCCACTCAAGGACATTGAGATTTGTCCCGACGCCACTCCTGCTTTGTCTTGGCTGTGTTCTTAGGGTCGTTATCCTGTTGGAAGATGAACCTACACCCCAGTCTGAGGTCCTGAGAGCTCTGGAGAAAGTTTTCATCAAGGATCTCTCTGTACTTTCATCCGTTAATTTTTCCTTCGACCCTGACTAGTCTCCCAGTCCCTGCCCCTGAAAAACATCCCCACAACATGATGCTGCCACCACCATGCTTCACCGTAGGGATGGTATAGGCCAGGTAATCAGTGGTGCCTGGTTTCCTCCAGACGTGACACTTGGCATTCAGGCCAAAAAGTTCAATATTGACTTCATCAGACCAGATAATCTTGTTTCTCATGGTCTGAGAGCCCTTTAGGTGCCTTTTGGCAAACTCCAAGCGGGCTGTCATGTGCCTTTTACTAGTTCTAGGAAGAGTCTTGGTGGTACCAAACTTTGTTCATTTAAAAATGATGGAGGCCACTGTGTTCTTGGGGACCTCAATGCAGCAGAAATTTGCAGGTACCCTTCCCCAGATCTGTGCCTCGACACAAACCTGTCTTGTAGCTCTACGGACAATTCCTTCACCCTGTTTTAGCGCTGATGTGCACTGTCAACTGTGGGACCTTATATAGACAGGTGTGTGCCTTTTCAAATGATGTCCAATCAATTGAATTTACCACAGGTGGACTCCAATCAAGTTGTAGAAAAATCTCAAGGATGCTCATTGGAAACAGGATGCACCTGAGCTCAATTTTGAGTCTCATAGCAAAGGGTCTGAATACTTGTGTAAATATATATATATTTTTTTTTAAATACATTTCTAAAAACCTGTTTTCGCTTTGTCATTATGGGGTATTGTGCGTAGACTGATGAGGAAATGTTTTCATTTAATCCATTTTCGAAAAATAAGGATGTAAAGTAACAAAATGTGGAAAAAGTGAAGGGGTCTGAATACTTTCCGAATGCAGGCCTATGAATAGGCCTATGGGCTAGGCTATATGAGGTGTGCAACTATGATCTGAAAAAGTTGCAAAAATAAGACATGCACTATTACTTGCCTTATTGCACACGTCGGGTATCATTCACAAGTTAAAATACATCATTCACAAGTAATAGGCTAATATTGTCAACTGTCAGATCATTCTTAATTTAATGTTGTCTTCACATATCGGAGGGTCTGTTGTCCGGACCTCTGGCAGTCTCTATGGGGGTGCCACAGGGTTCAATTCTCGGGCCGACTCTTTTCTCTGTATACATCAATGTTGTCGCTCTTGCTGCTGGTGATTCTTTGATCCACCTCTACGCAGACGATACCATTCTGTATACTTCTGGCCCTTCTTTGGACACTGTGTTAACTAACCTCCAGACGAGCTTCGACGCCATACAACTCTCCTTCTGTGGCCTCCAACTGCTCTTAAACGCTAGTAAAACTAAATGCATGCTCTTCAACCAATCGCTACCAGCACCTGCCCACCCGTCTAGCATCACTACTCTGGACGGTTCTGACTTAGAATATGTAGACATCTACAAATACCTAGGTGTCTGGTTAGACTGTAAACTCTCCTTCCAGACTCACATTATGCATCACCAATCCAAAATTAAATCTAGAATTGTGTTCTTGTTTCGCAACAAAGCATCCTTCACTCATGCTGCCAAACATACCCTCATAAAACTGACCATCCTACCAATCCTTGACTTCGGTGATGTCATTTACAAAATAGCCTCCAACACTCTACTCAGCTAATTGGATGCAGTCTATCACAGTGCCATCCGTTTTGTCACCAAAGCCCCATATACTACCCACCACTGCAACCTGTATGTTCTCATTGGCTGGCCCTCGCTTCATATTCGTCGCCAAACCCACTGGCTCCAGGTCGTCTATAAAAGTCTTTGCTAGGTAAAGCCCCGCCTTTTCTCAGCTCACTGGTCACCATAGCAGCACCCACCCGTAGCACGCGCTCCAGCAGGTATATTTCACTGGTCACCCCCAAAGCCAATTCCTGCTTTGGCCGCCTATCCTTCCAGTTCTCTGCTGCCAATGACTGGAACGAATTGCAAAAATCACTGAAGCTGGAGACTCATATCTCCCTCTAACTTTATTGACCAGCTGTCAGAGCAGCTCACAGATCACTGTACCTGTACATAGCCCATCTGTAAATAGCCCATCCAACTATCCTCATCCTCATCCTCATACTGTTATTTTTTTGTGCTCTTTTGCACCCCAGTATCTCTACTTGCACATTCATCTTCTGCACATCTATCACTCCAGTGTTTAATTGCTATATTGTAATTATTTCGCCAATACGGCCTATTTATTGCCTTACCTCCCTTATCTTTCCTTATTTGCACACACTGTATATAGACTTTTTTTCTATTGTGTTATTGATTGTATGTTTGTTTATTCCATGTGTAACTCTGTGTTGTTTGTGTCGCACTGCTTTTCTTTATCTTGGCCAGGTCGCAGTTGTAAATGAGAACTTGTTCTCAACTAGCCTACTTGGTTAAATAAAGGTGAAATAAAAAAATAACAAATATATACTAAATAATATATGTGTGAAATTAGTTTTGATTAAGAATGAACCATTATGAACCATTATCATGCAGCTCTCTTGGAACATGGGATAAAAAATACTTGTCATCTATGCACTTAAATAGCAAATGGAGGACACTTTTCCCGTTGTTCATTTTCATGCCAACCAGGTACTGTAGGCTATACTCCTGTTGTAAAGCAAAGCAATTTGCTTAATATTAGGAAAGTTGATAAATAAATATAGTAGGCCTGGCCTATAGAAAGCTAATGGGATCCTCCTCTTTTTAATAGAGGCTATCACTCTGTTTTCTCACAATTTCATAGCCTATAGAAATGTTGCGCAACATGAGCTCATGGGCTCTCATGAAGTGTTTGAAAACATTTGCATTGATGTACGAAAAAAGTATGCAAATGTTTGCACTCATTACTGTAAGTCTCTCTGGATAAGAGCATCTGCTAAATGACTAAAATGTACAAATCTAAATGTAATTTCAGAGTGATTAGAGGGACAATAGAGCGCTGGGTACCAGGCAGTTAGCAAATTTGGTTGGCTATTAATGACCATCAGCAGTATCAAAGCCTGGAGAAGCCTAGTTACCGTGACTAAACGGTCACGTGGAATTTGACTGCAGTCATGACTGGTGACCGCCGGTGTGGCGGTAATACGGTCACTGTAACAGTCCTAGACCAAACCTTTGGAATCATTCCTGAATGGAAAATACAGTTACTTAAATTCATGGTGATGAAACAGTACATTATTTGTGTTTTCTCTGCAAAACTCTGCAGCTTCTAAATTGCCATGGGTGCAGTGCAGTGCTTAGAGAAGGTAAGCAGAGTGACATATGGGTTGTGAGATCACAGCTTTCACTCACTGTGGATAGAAAGGGTATGAATAAAAAACAGAGTCTGTTCTTGGGCAATAAACCACAGTAACGGAAATAGGACACCACAATGCCTGTTTAATGTGCCATAACAAACCAATTGAAAAGGATGTGACTATTGACTGTGAATAATACCCATCTCTGAACAAATCATCACAGCAGGCTACTGTTAACTTAGGAGTCATGCTGAGGAAAATCTGCTGCTGCTGCCCTGGCTGGGTCAGAAATGGTAGAGGTTGGCATGTTCTCTCATCTTCATGTTTGGCAGTCAGAGTATGAGACTCTGACACCTGTGGCCCCTGCAGATGGATGCTGGTAGACAAGTCAGAGCTGAGCAGACAGCCTATATTACAAAAAGTGCCTATAAATCCAATCAAGTCAAGAAGGTACAAATCCCTTTTAGCTTTGTGGGAACAACCATCCAGGACAAAACCATAGCCATGAGTAGGGTGTCTCTGGTCATGGACAATCAGTTAGACACAACCAACACCATCGAACATTCCATGCAGGTTGCTGTTTCAACGCAGGTAGTTGTAACAACTGGGTAAGCATTTAAAGGCATTGACACACACACACAGACATATGCCCGCAAACACGCACACACACACACAACTATTTTAAAACCCTTTTCAATGACTAAGACAAGGACCAAGCTCAACCACTGGGAGCCACTAGGCCTTTAATAGAGCAGTGGAGGGGATGCTATAGCCTACTACAGTAGCTTGGTATGATGCTCTTTTAAGGGAGGGATTTGTTTACTGACACACATACACACATTTGATCTATGTGTCAGTCATAATGAATGTGGAAATTGTGGCCCATGCATGCAAATCTAAGAAACATATTGTGATTAAAACCTTCAGGCCTACATCCTTACAAATGCAAAAGCTGTCACGCCTGCTCCAGCTCACCGGTCCATCATTATGCACACCTATCACCATTGTTACACGCATCAGCACTTCATGGGACTCACCTGGACTCTATTACCATTGATTGCCTCCCTTATATCTGTCACTTCCTCAGTTTCTTCCCCGTGTCTGCATTAACGTTGTTTTGTTCCCCTTATCCAGACGCTGTCCTTGTTTTGTTTCATGTCCTTAATTTATTAAATATTCACTCACTTGCTTCTCGTCTCCCAGTGTCTCTGTCCTCACAAAAGCACGGTAGCGTGATAAGATGCACACCTCATCTCAACACAGACTTAGTAGGCCTACTTATTACCAAGAACAGCCAGAGTCACTGTGATTTGTAGTCCATTTAATGTTATGACAAGACTAGACGAAGGTGACATAAAGGTGATTTCCAACTAAACTAGAACAAAACAGGACCATGATTTGGGGAATTTTCACGAAATGTAATACATAGAAGGGTCCTTAGGAGGAAGGATCGTTGACATATATTTGGCATTTGTATCTTAAAGCATAATTGAGAAATAATTCCTAAGAGTTGGAACATTTGTGGTTGATGGTTGTCATATGAAGATTTCCCGCCTACTCGGAAATAGGAGTCACATTTTGATTTCAATAACAAGTTTCTTACATTAATATATGAATATTAAAAAAAATCGAAACATGAATATTGCAAATGTACAATTTTTGATTTGGCTAATCCAACAATAAAATCTCCAACAGAGTGATAACATCACCAATAGTAATAACATCCCCAATAGAATGATAAAATCACCAACATCACCAATAGTGATAACATCACCAATAGAATGATAAAATCACCAACATCACCAATAGTGATAACATCACCAATAGAATGATAAAAATCACCAACATCACCAATAGTTGATAACATCACCAATAGAATGATAAAATCACCAACATCACCAATGAATGATAAAAAATCACCAAACATCACCAATAGTGATAACATCCCCAATAGAATGATACAATCAACCAACATCACCAATAGTGACAACATCCCCAATAGAATGATAAAATCACCAACATCACCAATAGAAATGATAAAATCACCAACATCACCAATAGTGAATAAAATCACCAATAGAATGATACAATCACCAACATCACCAATAGTTGATAACATCCCCAATAGAATGATAAAATCACCAACATCGCCAATAGTGATAACATCCCCAATAGAATGATAAAATCACCAACATCACCAATAGTGATAACATCACCAATAGAATTATAAAATCACCAATAGAGTGATATTCATTCCAATAGTCCAATAATATCTACTGCCTAAAGTAGCAAGATCATTGCCTAGATACATGCATTTCAAATGATACTCATTATTGGACAGATTAGTAGAGGGAGTTATGATTATAATGTGTATGGCCCATAGGACATTGCTTAGATAAGCCTTGCGTTTCAGAATACCATTTGACAGAGCTTAAATTCTCAAATAGCTGTCTTTAGAGATCCAAATTGCATTGAGACATGCACGCAAAAAAATCTAATGTAAACGCCCTACACCACCCTGGGCCAATCGGCTACATTCAGAGAGAAAGGGGTCCATGGACCACACTTTGAGAACCCCTGGTCTAGCCTATTAGGCTATATAATGATGGATATGCTGGGTTAGGCTACACATTATCATCATGCCAGGAATGTCTGTCTTTCTACAACACAATGTTAAAATCGAAATAATCAAAGGACTGATAAATCGATGTATTTTTTTATTAAATGTTTGTTATTCATTGCTTATGAACGTCATTCTGCAAAGCATCCCGACACTGATACGAGCTGGTACCCACAACATCTGAAGATGGGGTCGTTTGCACATCATTATCGAAAGAGTGGCGACACTGACATGAATGTCTTACGATAGCCGAACTACTACTAGGCTACACACACATGTAGCAGCAATAGCTTCTCCCGTGCAAACACCAATGCGGAAACGGAGGAGCTCGAGCATCCTTTATGACAACCTCGAAATAAACTACAATTCAGTGGAGGGTCATGTCCTCTAACGCTATAATTGCATAGTTTTACTTTTTACCAATGACATTACACTTGACGGAGGGGAAATGCTACCAATTTCGCATTATATGATATGAATGACACGTCCCAACTGCGAACCCATGATAGGCAAAAACCAAGTAAATTGTAAAAGCTTGTCAAATCCAACTGCCTAAGCCTAACTGCATCGTTTCACTACACAACGAGCAGATATAAAGCATCGTATGCAATGTCAAGTGTATAAGGATATGAAATCTATCATTTTTCTTGATACTTGATATCAACTGCACCGTTGCTTATGACAGGACTTACCTATTCATCCCCGGTCCGCCACCCATTCCTCCCCCGGCAACAGCACCATTGGCGGGCTTGATGTGCTGTCCAGAGCCCGGTGCTGAAAACGAACCGGGAGCTCCAACCATAGAGATGGAGCCCGGTTCTCCGGGTTGTCCGCTTCCCTCGATGCTTCCTTCGTTTCCCATCGTCTCTGGTTAGGAGACCAAGGAGACTAATTGTATTATTCGACAGTTTTTATAATTATATTAACATAGAAAGCTCAGAGGAGCGAACTCAGCGATGCTGCTCATCCACGGCCATCATCACCTACGATCCAGAGACCTGCGTGGGGCACGCGCACAGATGCGAGAAAGAGCAAGGGCACGAGCGCCGGTGCTGACGCTGAGATTGGCGTGCGCGTCGATATATCAGACTATTCTCATGTTTCTTGGAGGAGAGGGAGCGCCCAGAGATCTTGGGATGATGATGATCTGTTTGTTATCTGTTGTAGGCTGCTGATGTAGGCATCATGTGAACGACACATCCACCACCAAACACCCAAATCAAAATATATTTTTTAGAAACGCACCCACATAAATGAGTTCATCAAATAACCATAACCATAGCACATGCGGCCTAGGCGTGCATACTGCCATAAAGGGGGCCACCAACAACACCAATGAAGTAAATGCATCCAGTACTATGATATTTTCACATGAAAATAGCACTTGATATGTTTATTTTTTTTATTTTTTTTATTTTTTTATTTCACCTTTATTTAACCAGGTAGGCTAGTTGAGAACAAGTTCTCATTTGCAACTGCGACCTGGCCAAGATAAAGCATAGCAGTGTGAACAGACAACACAGAGTTACACATGGAGTAAACAGTAAACAAGTCAATAACATGGTAGAAAAAAAGAGAATCTATATACAATGTGTGCAAAAGGCATGAGGTAGGCAATAAATCGAATAATTACAATTTAGCAGATTAACACTGGAGTGATAAATCATCAGATGATCATGTGCAAGAAGAGATACTGGTGTGATGTATGATACTTCTGTAGCCTAGGCCTAGAGCAACATAATATATGTTTAAATAATTTGAAGAATATAGGCCTACATTTATTTACAAAATATTATATAACAACAAAAACGAAAAATAGGGTATAGACTAATACGTTCTTAGTTTTCAATCATGGTAAAATAAAACAAGCTTAGGCATCTAGTATGGACAGTGCTGGATTAGGCCCTATCAACCGGGCAGTAAGGGCACATGCCTTGGTGCCCAGACCTCCAGGGGGACCCCACTGATTTTGTTATAAAGTTTGAGTTACTCAGATAGCATAAGAACACGGCATAAGCCATGGCAAAACGTGTAGAATTGCAGGAAATTTGTTTTAAAACGGCAACATTTTCCTCCGCCACTAAGAGGGGGGCCTCTAAAATGTTCTTGCCCAGGGCCCCAGATTTGGTTAGTCCGGCCCTGAGTGTGGAGGGAAGGCTACATTTCCTCTACACATCTTCAATAGATACAGTACCTCTGATTTGAGTAAAGAGGGGTCTTTCCTTTATTGAATTGGTCTACAAAGCCAGGCACCTTTCCAACACAAAAAAACATATAGACCTACACTCTTAGAAATATGGCTACAGTTAGGTTACAGTATTGTTCCCGAGGGTTCAAAATTATCAAAATATACRTAATGTACCTTCAGAGGTACACATATATCAAATTTTATTTGTCACATGCGCCGAATACAACAGGTGTAGACCTTATAGTGAAATACTTACTTACAAGCCCTTAACCAACAATACATTTTTAAGAAAAATAAGTGTTAAGTAACAAATTAAATAAACAATTAACAAATAATTAAAGAGTAGCAGTAAAATAACAGTAGCGAGGCTGTATAGAGGGGGTACCAGTACTGAGTCAATGTGCGGGGGCACAGGATAGTCGAGGTGATTTAGGTAATATGTACATGTAGGTAGAGTTAAATTGACTATGCATAGATAAGATAATAAACAGAGAGTAGCAGCAGCGTAAAAGAGGGGGTGGATAGCCATAGTCTGGATTAGCTGTTCAGGAGTCTTATGGCTTCGGGGTAGAAGCTGTTAAGAAGCCTTTTGACGTACACTTGGCGCTCCAGTACTTCTTGCCATGTGGTAGCAGAGAGAACAGTCTATGACTAGGGTGGCTGGAGTCTTTGACAATTTTTAGGGCCTTCCTCTGGCACCGCCTGGATGGCAGGTACTGGGCCGTACGCACTACCCTCTGTAGTGCTTTGCGGTCGGAGGCCGAGTAGTTGCCATACCAGGCAGTGATGCAACCAGTCAGGATGCTCTCGATGCTGTAGCTGTATAACTTTTTGAGGATCTGAGGACCCATGCCTAATATTTTCAGTCTCCTGAGGGGGAATAGGCTTTGTCGTGCCCTCTTCACGACTGTCTATAAGCTTACATGGTACTGTTCGGTACCATTTAGGGCACATGTGCGGATACAATAAAAGAATTTGCACCCAATATTCTGAATATATAAAGGTACAATCCATGGTGATCTGTCATTCAGGGCAGGTGGGGCTCTGTTTTGAGCCCCATATTTTTAGCTAAAATATGGGGGAGGGGGTTTGACTGTTTTGCATGTTATTTTAGCATTAATACGTGTCACATATCAATTTGCAAACAATGTAAAATAAAAATAATTTTACTTAATAAAGCCGCATACAACATTTTTTTGAGTAAGGCAGCTCCATAATCCAGGTGTTTCAGCCTAGCTCAGTGCTTTTTGTGATGGTGGGGCAGCCAGGGAAATTAGGGAGCGTAGGGGTTGGTAATGTTCTCTAGTTGCGCCATGACTGGCTCAGTGTTCTGTCACTCATGGGGACACTACGTCACCGCCAAATCTAAGGGTAGAGCTAAAAAAAATTCAAGCCCCTTGGGTGCTGCCATAGAGTTACATTAGAAGTGCCCATCCAAGAAAGCTCAAGGTCATTGGCCACAGATAAAATGACGTCAAATCACGTTATATCTACAGTAGCTTTGATTGGACGGATCATGTCAACATCATACTTTCAAAATCTTAGCTAGCAGTTATCAACATGAATCAAGTCAACAATCTACTGGCAAATCCTTTTTAATCCTTGTCATATGAAGAGAAATAATAAAGATAAATTATAGATAAAACGTATCGGTGCTCATCGGCCATTGGACATAAATATTACACAACAAGTTGGATATCGCAAATTCAACAATGAGTGGTTTGGAAGGAATCAGTGGCTAACTGCAAGCATTGCAAAGCAATCACTAGCCTGCAATTCAGTGGATTAGGTCTGTGGTCCCAAATCTGGGTTTAAGGGTCTCTTTTCCAAGTTTAAAATGATAAACATTCAACATTGTTCGTGCTGTCAATCCAGCATGATTTCTGCTGCGCTCACAACAACTGTTCATTCGGAACTAGGAAATCTGATTTCAGTGAGTTCAAGACAACTGAGAACTCGGGAAAAAACAAGCTCCGACTGGGAAAAGACGTTTTGAATGGTCATCCAACACAGAATTTTAAGTTGGGAACTCGGCCTCTTTCTAAAGCTACGACCTGAAGATCACTGATTCGACCATCATGATACGACCTTATTTTTTTTAGAGTTCCCAGTTGTCTTGATAGCACCATAAATCCAGAGAATGGCAGGAAGTTTGATGACAAAATCTTCCCACGAAGGACCGCCACGCCACCTTCCTGTTCAAGTGAGCACAGTACAACAAGGTGAGACCAAAAATGTCTTGTATGCTGCTGCACAAATGATGTAATATGCCAGGTAGATATCTAATCTAATCTCTCTAATCTGCTTGCCATTCCCTTATGCCATAGTTTGCACATCTCAGTTGTCAGTAGAAACCAAATTTGTTTAAGCAAGTCAGCCATATCAGCTATGTTTTTCTAAAAGGCAGTAAATGAGGCTGAATGAACTGTTTCGCTGCCAGACAAGGCACCACTGATAGCCAGGTGTAGCAGTGGTAAGGTGTTGGGACTGCTGTTGGGACTCAGCTGTTGGGGCAGCTTTATGTAGGCCCTAACAGTTTGTGGGCACCATTTGTCACCGTTATAGTGCAATTAATGTATTGTTTAGTGATGTGTTGTGTTGTGGCTTTGCTGACCCCAACTATATTTACATGCTAAAATCGTCACTGGGTACAATCATCACACATTCTCAAAAACCACACCCATCATTATCATATTTTCCACAATTGTTTCTTTCAATATGTGTTTTTGCATGCACATTGATTAATTGATCTTATGCTACTCAAAGATAAATATTTTTTTTTTTGTTAACAAATCCAATTGGTTAGTTTTATTTATTTATTGCACACATTACTGAGATGGTTGTTCCCATTTAGAGGGTTTAGGTAGTCTCATTTATACATTTGTCTCACCATGCAGTCAAATGCAGGTTGTGGTGATTATTTCGAGCTGTCCTAACTCTGCCTGGTTTCCAATAGGAATTACATATCACTTCGCCAGGCAGCATAATGTGACTTGCCCGATGTGAGTTTCAGACCACTGTGTTGGGGTAAAACTAAGCTGTCAAAGTGTGGCCTTGTGATATAGTATGTAATGTATTGTCATACAGGGTTTAATTTCAATGATAAAATATTCACTTAGGTACCTACTTGGTAAAGGCAACAGGACTGAAAGACATTGAATGCAACAACCATGTCTCTGTCACTAGTACTGGTAACTCTAAAATTCACTTGAAAGGCACCCTGGGAAATATGCAAGTAAGGCTTTACCACTTTTTGTTAAAACAACACACCAAAAACATTTTTAGTGGTACAGTTTTGCCACTTAAAGAAACAAATGACTTTGTCACTGTGGTCGTAGCCTAAAAAGTAACTTTGTACCTTTTCCAAAAGTACATTTTTGTACCTGCACTATCATGTTCCCCTACGGTACACTATTGGCTCTTTTATTAAGGTACAAACTGCAAGGGTACAACTAAACTCAGCAAAAAAAGAAACGTCCTCTAACTGTCAACTGCGTTTATTTTCAGCAAACTTAACATGTGTAAATATTTGTATGAACATAACAAGATTCAACAACTGAGACATAAACTGAACAAGTTCCACAGACATGTGACTAACAGAAATTGACTAATGTGTCCCTGAACAAAGGGGGGGTCCAAAGCAAAAGTAACAGTCAGTATCTGTGTGGCCACCAGCYGCATTAATTACTGCAGTGCATCTCCTCCTCATGGACTACACCAGATTTGCCAGTTATTGCTGTGAGATGTTACCCCACTCTCCACCAAGGCACCTGCAAGTTCCCAGACATTTCTGGGGGGAATGGCCCTATCCCTCACCCTCCGATCCAACAAGTCCCAGACGTGCTCAATGGGATTGAGATCCCGGCTCGTCGCTGGCCATGGCAGAACACTGACATTCTTGTCTTGCATGTACATACTACCTCAATCAGCCTGACTAACCGGTGTCTGTATGTAGCCTCGCTACTGTTATACCCTCGCTACTCTATATAGCCTCGCTACTGTTATACCCTTGCTACTTTTATAGCCTCGCTACTGTTTACAGCCTCGCTACTGTTTTTCACTGTCTTTTTACTGTTGTTTTTATTTCTTTACTTACCTATTGTTTACCTAATACCTTTTTTGCACTATTGGTTAGAGCTGTAAGTAAGCATTTAAGTAAGCAGTATGGCTGGTGGCATTGTCATGCTGGAGGGTCATGTCAGGATGAMCCTGCGGGAAGGGTACCACATGAGGGAGGATGTCTTCCCTGTAAAGCACAGCGTTGAGATTGCCTGCAATGACAACAAGCTCAGTCCGATGATGCTGTGACACACCACCCCAGACCATGACGGACCCTTCACCTCCAAATCGATCCCGCTCCAGAGTACAGGCCTCGGTGTAACGCTCATTCCTTCAACGATAAACGCGAATCCGACCATCACCCCTGGTGAGACAAAACCGCGACTCGTCAGTGAAGAGCACTTTTTGCCAGTCCTGTCTAGGCGACTGCAGGACTAGCTTTGTTCCAGGTCGTTTGTGC
>NC_036857.1:14095746-14135312 GCF_002910315.2 Salvelinus sp. IW2-2015 | reverse complement strand
CGTTCACGCAGATGAGCAGGGACCCTGGGCATCTTTCTTTTGGTGTTTTTCAGAGTCAGTAGAAAGGCCTCTTTAGTGCCCTAAGTTTTCATAACCGTGACCTTAATTGCCTACCGTCTGTAAGCTGTTAGTGTCTTAACAACCTTTCCACAGGTGTATGTTTAGTAATTGTTTATGGTTCATTGAACAAGCATGGGAAACAGTGTTAAAACCCTTTACACTGAAGATCTGTGAAGTTATTTGTAAAAATCCCAAAATCTTTCTAAGACACGGTCCTGAAAAAGGGACGTTTCTTTTTTTGTTGAGTTTATGTACCTACAACTAAAGGTACAAAGGACGTACCTTACAGGGTATCATGACAGAGTTTGTACCCCTTTAAGAACAAATCTAAACCTGTATTTCTGTGAGTGTATCAATACTTATGGTAACTGCAATGTCCTCTTTGAGCAGGAAATGAACACAGTAGCTCTCTCAAGCTACTGCAGGACTAGCTTTGTTCCAGGTCGTTTGTGCGCATTCCTTCACTACTTCAGGTCCAGGGCTAGAGCAATATTTCTGTTGTGTCGCTAAGACCTTAAGAACCCCAACAATACAGATTAATAAATCATGTCAGGTTACGCCCCACTTCAAGGTTGATCAAATCTCTTTTATGCTAAATAAACAATCACTTTGTTCCTAAACTTCCATCCACCATCAGAGCTGCTATTCTGATCCAAAGCCATCAAATAATCTGCCAATGGCCAGCAAAGCATCTTGGATGGACAGCCTCAGGCATTATCAGTCACACTGATGATATGGAGGTTGTGGCGTATACTTAAGGAGATAAAAATTAGGCATGTGCCAACACACCACTCCACCTCAGGCGGCACGAATGGGGAAAAACCATTGGCTTGGCTGGGATGATTGATTGGCAATAAACTAAGTAAAATTAGGCATGTGCGAACACACCACTCCACCTCAGGCAGCACAAATGGGGAAATACCATTGGCTTGGCTGGGATGATTGATTGGCAGTAAGCCTGCGTTGATCAGCACTTTGGCTGCCCACCTGTTCCCTGGACCACAGAGAAGAGCAGAGGCTGGGCAGTGCCAGTCTGCCAGTAGTTTATCTGATCCCCCTCTCCCCCTTCCATCACAGTCAGACTAGACTACAGCTATAGACAGCAATGAACAGATCCCTACTGTAATGCCATAAATGAGCTAAACTAAAGATTTTCTCTCTGTTTTCATTTGTACTGCAGTAGGCCTATCACTGGAATCTAAAACAGAACTTCATACCTGAAACTCCAAATGACTCAATCACCTTCACTACCGTATAATGAAGAACTTGTGTTGATCAATACACTGCCCCATAGGCCCGTCAACCACAGAGCAACCGGTCTATATCTGTCATATCAGTTTCAACATGATTAGGAMAGCCTGGGCATTGCCAGAAGAGGAGAGTAAATGCGATGCCAGAGGAACACTTAGCACAGAGCCATATATAAAAATACGGTAACTGTATATAGTTAAATATGGCTCTGAGATCAAGCCCTGCCTATATGAATTATATCCATATAGGCTATAGCATATAGCCTAGCCTAATCCACCTGGAATTGACAGGACACACACCCCTACCTATCCCTTTCATGAATGGGTTAATTCACTACCTGCCCTACATTGAGGTCTCTCCATCCCTCTCCACCACTCCCTCCCTCCTACTACCTTTCCCTCTCTTCCCCTGTCCTCCCCATCTCACTCTCCACCTCTCCTCTCTCCCACAATAGAGTGGATATTTGACAGTCTCTCCCTGCTGTCTGAACAGAACATGTTGCTGGCTTGCCAATGCTGTATAAAGAAACCCATGGGAAATCTGAGAGACAGATGGCTGAGAGAGAGAGAGAGAAAGAGAGAGATCCTGAGCAAAGCAGTCAGTCACCACCACTGCAAGACATCCACATTTTCCTTGCTGGGTAATTGAAGGCCCGTTTCTGACAAAAAAATATATCTACTCATAACATTGCAGAGGCTTGGTGGGAGCTGTGTTGAAAGATATTTAGACATTTGATTATGTTTGTGGCGTGTTGGAATGTTGGAGTGTTTTCAGACTTCAGG
This sequence comes from Salvelinus sp. IW2-2015, assembly GCF_002910315.2. Classification (NCBI taxonomy): domain Eukaryota; kingdom Metazoa; phylum Chordata; class Actinopteri; order Salmoniformes; family Salmonidae; genus Salvelinus; species Salvelinus sp. IW2-2015. Next base: position 14,133,219 of record NC_036857.1, on the reverse strand, counting down.
ACACGTAGAGCTGCAACAAGGGTAGTCTGAGGATAGGTTTGGGAGGGAGGAGAGTTTGTGAATATCTCTTAAGTGAGTTTAAAACTCCACATCACCAGGTCCTCATTTCTCAAATTAATCCAAATTTGGTTTATAATTGCATAATAAAACAAGCTTATTAACCCCTCACGGTGATAACGTGGTATCATGCCAACAATGTATAAAGCAGCCGTGTGGTAATTAATATGGCATGTTAGCCCTGTAAGCACTCTATAGGACAACTTACAGGCTGTGATGGTATGGCTTGTAACACGCATGATGACGTGAGACCCTGATTTGATTTAAACAGCATATGGCACCACTGAGAAATAAGCAGTGAGGCAGTCATCTGATTCTACAGTACAGAAGAAAAGCAGATGGAATTATCAAGGGTAAAATGCTCTGTTTGGTTCCTACAGGTCTATTTATTCCAGCTGTGCTCCAAAACAGATTTGTTATAATGACTTAAACTTAAAAGCATGGTGGCCTATAGCTACATGAGAGCTGTTTGGTGGTAACCATGGAACCTAAATGCTTGTCAGACTGCACTAGGAAAATTACCATTGTGAGTTACCCCATCTAGTGGAGGAATATCATCATTGCACTAACAGCTGCAAACAGCATCATCATCATCAGTAATGTGATAAATTGGTGTAGAAGAACAAGGGCGGTCCACCCTCCTCCTGGAGAGCCACCCTCCTCCTGGAGAGCCACCCTTCTCCTGGAGAGCCACCCTTCTCCTGTAGAGCCACCCTTCTCCTGTAGAGCCACCCTTCTCCTGGAGAACCACCCTCTTACAGGATTTTGTTCCAGTCCTAATTTAACACACTTGATCCTGCAATTAGTTGTGTTCGTGTAAGTCTGGAGAAAAACCCTGCACAAACAGTTGACAAGTTTTATCATCCTTCTATACAAGTACTACAGTAATCAATGTCAGAAACATTATTAAGGGTGTGTATGGTTTGGTTGCATTCTTAAACACAAACTTAAACATCTGATTCAATAAGTAAGGAAAGGTTACATGGCCCCAGGTAACCCCTGTTTAGGCCTACCAAAATAATAAAATAATCCTGGAATGGCAGTTGGGTATGATGCTTCTCTCTCAGCGCTAGGTGTATCGAGACCACTGTCAGAATGGGCCCTGCTTTGCTCTGTCTCACAGTAGAGGATTTAAAAACAAACATGAAAAAGCACAGAAAACGGACAGAGCCTTGAAATGGAAGAAGGACTGCATCTCTCCCAGGAGGAGCTAGACTGGGCTGAAATAGGGTAATTTTAGGCACTGGTGGTGTAAAGCTGCTGAATTTACATTGCAGAGCACAGCCCAGACTGCCTGCCTGACTGAGTGCCAGCCAAGGCTCGTTGTGATTTTGATGCAGGGGATCAGAGGAACAGTGAGGGAAGCAACAATGACGGCTCCTCAGGAAATTGGAACAAGTTCACTGGCTCAGGGCCTTTAGCTCTCTGGCCACTTATTTTGGTCTCAATCTCCGACTACATTCACAAACCCTTCAGATCCCTGTCGAGGGATTGGGAGACAGACAGAGGGTTGACTGACTGTATTTGAGCTGAGAGAAGAGTTATTACAGATGATAGACAGAATAGATAGATAACATGCCATCATAACATAGAACAGAATATTGGGGAAGAATAAACAGACAGAGAGAAAAGATTCAATGTGAAAGGGCCATACATTTGGTTTAACATCTGCATTGGTTTGACCCAAGTCTGATAGCTAGTAAAGGTAAATGCTGTAGCGTAGATGTCTGCAACTACAAAAGGTTCCACTCACAAACCTCATCATAAGTCAAGATCAGTCTTCAATAGTCTCCTAGCTACAGATTGTTACACCAGTTAATGTATCAAAAATCTTTGGTAAATTACATTATCTGGTGTAACAATCTGTAGCTACTGGACCCCCACTGGTTGAATCAACGTTGATTTGACATCATTTCAATTCAATTACATTGAACAAACATGAAATAGACGTTGAATTGACGTCTGTGCCCAGTGGGAGTAGTCTCCACGCCCCCATTAAACTTGCTCTGACTCCTATCATTCCAAACACTCCACACATTTTCAGTGTGCTGTTGTGGAAAAACAAAGTCATTATTTCAAGTTTAGAAGAGAAAAGGACCAAAAGGATATGACTTTAGCTAATTAGCTAATTAATGATTTTTTACAGATCAATTCTGTCTGCTTGTTAGAGTGGAAGTGAACACTGCCACTACATCGCTTTCCAACCAGGTAAATGATTTGAGGAGACAACTGAAGTGAAAAGGGAATTCGGCAATGGAAGTTGATAAAAACAGGTCTTTATTGATATAACCTCAAGTTTGCAGGTGTGGTGACACTGATAGTTTCTCGGGAACTGATAGCTTGACTTCACAAAGCAGGTTAGGATAGCTAACGTAGCAGGTTAGGAGAATTAACGTAGCAGATTAGGAGAATTGACGTAGCAGGTAAGGAAAATTGGGTTAAGGTTAGGAAAAGGTTAAGGATTAGGTTTAGCTAAAATGCTACAGTTGTCCCCAACGCAACATGAACATGCAACGTTTGGCCTGTAGCTGTACCCCATCTTGCCACAACAATAGAAGCCATCAGTTCCGAGAACAATGAGTGTCACCTGGAGGAGGCTGGTGGGAGGAACAATAGGAGGATGGGCTCATAGTAATGGATGGAATGGAATAAATGGAACTGTATCAAACACATCCAACATAGAGAAAGACCTAGCTAAACTGCAACTTACACACAGCACTGACACACACACTTACCCCACCAGACTTGCCACCAGGGGTCTTTTCACAGTCCCCAGGTCCAGAACAAATTCAAGGAAACATACAGTATTATACAGCGCCATGATTGAATGGAACTCCCTTCCATCTTATATAGCACAAGTGAACAGAAAACCTGGTTTCAAAAAACAAAGAAAGCAACACCTCACGGCACAATGCCTCTCCCCCATGTGACCTACTTGTTGTGTGTATGTACTGACATGTACGTGGAACTAATAGATGCACACACTATATGTTCATGTTTTTAATGTATGTAAATTGTAAAGTCTTTTGTCTGTAATGTATTTTTCGTTATATGTCAGACACTAGTAAGACTAGCTGTTGCCATTGGTGTCGGCTAGGGGGGATCCTAATCAATCAAATCATATGGAAACCAAGTTTGACTCTTTTCCATAATTCCATTCCAGCCTTTACAATGAGCCGTCCTCTTATAGCTTGTCCCACCAGCCTCCACTGGTGTCACCACACAGGCCCCGAGTCTTCATTGGGGTTTTTACCAAGGGGCCAGGGTTCCGGTCGAGAAGCATGGTTTAGACAGCTCCTACAGTCTTGCTTCGGTACTGCAGTTTAACTGACACCCGCCCAGAAAGATTGAGAAGTCAGATTAGAAAATTCCTAATAAAACTCTTTTGTCATGACCTTTGTGCACAAAACGTTAATTTAATTATTCTAATAATTGTCACTGAGGCCATTTTTTTCCATCACTCACAGGCAAAGATATTAAAATGTCATATTCATCCAACGTCTGTCATGTTTTTGCATGATTTTGTTGCTGCTGATGCTGCGTTCAAAACAAATGGGAACTCAGAACTGGGATTTAGGGAAATGTTTGACTTCCAAATTCAATGCGTTCAAAACGACAGGGGACTCGGAAAAAAACTAGGTCTGACTGGGAAAAATCGATTTGAATGGTCATCCAACTCGGAATTCCAACTCGGGAACTCGGGCCTCTTTCTAGAGCTCCGACATTCCGACCTGAAGATCACTGACGTCATGATTTGACCTCGTATTTTACTGAGTTCCAAGTTGTTTTAACGCTGCCTACGGGCTAGTGTGTATGTGAAGTTGGCCATGTTAACCGGATGCAAAACTAATATAGATGGTCCAGGAATCGGTATATGCGAACATGAGTATATTGTGTTGAAAACAACGGTCAGACATCTTCTTTCTACCTAAAATTGAAGGAGGGTTTTATAGATTTCTAAATGGCCTCCCATGGGTTCAAGGACCAATCACAATGGCAATACAAAACAAAACATATTGTGATTAGGGAATGGGTATAAAAAATCTGACCAATTGTATTTTAGACATAGACTGACCAATAGATTGTGGTTACATGTTATAGCCTACTGATTGTAGGCCTATTTATATTTTTTAAGATTAAGATAACTTTTTTGTTCAATTGCCCACAAGGTCCAACTGAAATTTGACTTCTGGTTTTAACCCAACCCCTCCGAAAGACACACGGGCCTACATATAGTGTTTTGTTTGGAGAGGTGTGGGGGGCTGCCAAGGGGAGTTGTTGTGGGTGGGTTAAGTGCCTTGCTCAAGGGCACAGCAGCAGGTGATGGCATCTAGAATCTGACACCAGCAATCCTCCAGTTGCCAGCTCACTTCCCACCAGATTCTTCCTACCTGGGATTCAATCTGGCAACACTCTGGTTCCTGGCTCGCCTCTCCAACCTCAAGGCTACCTGCCGAGAGTTGAACATCTTAACTCTGAGTTAGTTTTTTTGTTTTTGCTCGAACGAATATGTTAATTTGTATAATGTCACACGTGACATTGACAAAGAAGAAAAACCCTGCGACGAACCAGAAGTGCGTGAAAAGCGGGTTCATAACTAAATCAAGGAGCGTTTAACATAGTTGGCCAGTAGGGGGCGCCGCGAGAATGAGATAATTTAGAGGTGATGCGGACTGCTTTATGAAGATAATCCAGTAGACTACTAGCCTACTACAGATGCTGCGTGAAATATATGGCAAAATACTCTGTTAATTACCATTCCATCGATCAATTAACTCAGAATACAAGGTTACTGTGTAAGAAGAGAGAAAATGTAGACCTGGAAAAGCTTCCATGTCATTAATTGAAAATCCATAGAAATTGGACAACAATCTAAAATGGGTTCATTTTATGGTTTTGGCTGTTTGATATTTGATATTCAGGCCGCATTTAACATATTTATTTATTTCCTGGTATAGCAATTGGATATTAATTGTCTGTCTGAAGTGCAGTTGAGCTCAATTTGTAGCAAAAAAATAAGTGAATCAACATAATAATTAGTTTGTTACGCACCTACTTGGTTGACGGCTTATTTAACTTTATGCATATTAATGTATTACGTAAACTGATCATGTCTCTCAATCAATTTGATCCCCATTTTCGCCGAATTTCTTAAGATTTTGGCTGTGCGTTTCCGGAACTCTCGAATTGTTTTTTGTATTCCTGAAGGGGACAGACAGCATCGTTGCTCCTCAAGAAACTGATGAAAGAAATCTTAACCTGTATGTAACAGAAAATGTATTGACAATTGAATGCAAATTAATTGACCATTGAATGCAAATTATTCAAGAAATTTCACGTAGCGAATGCGAAAGGTAAGGGTACATTTTCGTTTGCATGCCAAATGTAATTGTGGGAGATGTCATTGTTAAAACATTAGTCGTGTTTCGTCTGCCCAGTGTGTCAACTGTGGACAATGGGAGCCTAGTAAACATCATCGGTGCTCAGACTGCATTGCCATTGCAGTGAGTGCATGTTATGAAACGTGTGCTTTTTCATAAGCCTTACAACAAAGCAGTGGAAATAGAATGACAACAATGAAACATATTCAATCTACAACAGTCAAATAAGAATTCACTTTGGTGGCATTGCTTGCTGAAGTGTTGACTGAAATGTGTACCTACGTCAACCTTAGCTGACTAAACTCAACTCCATGGTGAAGGACGTTTCTGATGAACATCAACGGAGTTGAGCAGAGACCAGGCTTTGAAGAATTCAGCTCCAACTACATTTAGTCCCACAAGGTCAATACTTCCAAAAATGTAAATTTAATTTACCCTCTCGTTGTCTGCCTTTCTTTATTTGCTGGAATCCGAACGTTTTAATTAAATATTTAATCAAATACTACCAACTCTTTCCTTGTTGCGATTGAATTGGCACATGCGCATTCACGCTGAGTTGCAGTCTTAGATCAACAATGAGGAAACAGTTGGTTGTATTTGATTAATGTGTTACTAAAAATTATGGATTTCAGCAAACAAAGCTATGCAACTACAGATTACAAGCATAAGTACAAGGTAGGCCTAAGCGTTTCATAATGTATACATTTTTTAAGTATTGACCTTGGGAAAATACAGTAGATGTAGTTGGAGCTGAATTCACCCTCGTCAGCTAGTTCAATCTTTGTTTTTTGTTGTTGTTTTTTGGTGTGACATAACTAAAGTCATGCATGTTCTTATCTTCTGTAAATCTTTTTAGATGTAGTCATATCTGCCTCAGCAAGATTTGTACCATTTATTTTTGCGGAATAAGAATTGTGACTTGCCACAGATTCCACTTTGTCATCTTTAAAAATATCTAAGGGATGAGGCTCTTTGCCCTGGTCACTTGGATTAACTGCTGGTTCTTTTGTTGAAGGGAATTCAAAGACATTTTCTTAATTCCCCCTTACATAATGTATCCAATGAACTCTACCCAGTCCAAACCCAACATGAACTGTTCTGTGAGCACTTGGGGAAGATGAAACGTTTTTTTTCTGTAATTTTAAGCTGTCACACCTTGTTCTTTTTAGATTGCTCTCGTAACGTTTATTGTTGTTGGCCAATTTGTCTTCAATTTCCCATTGGTTCCGTGTGAGTCCATTGTCATGGTGAGCAGACATTTATTATTTCTACAGCAGTTAATTTCTTTACTTTTAATCAAATCAAATCAAGTTTATTTTATATAGCCCTTCGTACATCAGCTAATATCTCGAAGTGCTGTACAGAAACCCAGCCTAAAACCCCAAACAGCAAGCAATGCAGGTGTAGAAGCACGGTGGCTAGGAAAAACTCCCTAGAAAGGCCAAAACCTAGGAAGAAACCTAGAGAGGAACCAGGCTATGAGGGGTGGCCAGTCCTCTTCTGGCTGTGCCGGGTGGAGATTATAACAGAACTATGCCAAGATGTTCAAAATGTTCATAAGTGACAAGCATGGTCAAATCAACCACTCCATCAACGTTGTGGTTAGTGTCTCTTCTTATCCCCTTGGGTCACACTGAAAAGTCTTAACCACACAACACAGTACACCTTTATGCTCAGAGTATGTCTATTCTCTCTGTCTTTTCCCTGGAGGTTGTCGCTGAGCCACTTCTGTTCAACGTGAGGAGTGTCTCAGAGCAGCACACGGATTCCAGGTTTGATCTATCGGGAACATTTTAAATGGACTAATCCTTTAGAAGGTCCGGGGGTGGCTGCTACTGGCACTCCTTTGCTTGCTCACTCTGTTCCTGCGAACAGGCACAGAGGGAGACCTGCAGGCGAGGGAGGGTGTCGTGACACAGCCCAAATGTCTCCTACGCACTCCCTTGCTCCTGGCCATCCCGAAATGGGGAGCCGCACTTTTCTTCCATCTCCTTTCTCCTACCTTGAACTCTCCAAACTTTGAACTGTGTACATAAACTGAACAAGTTCCACAGACATTTGACTAACAGAAATTGAATAATGTGTCCCTGAAGAAAGGGCGGGTCCAAATCAAAAGTAACAGTCAGTATCTTGTGTGGACACCAGCTGCATTAAGTACTGCAGTGCATCTCATGGGCTACACCAGATTTGCCAGTTCTTGCTGTGAGATGTTACCCCACTCTTCCACCAAGGCTCCTGCAAGTTCCCAGACATTTCTGGGGGGAATGGCCCTAGCACTCACCCTCCGATCCAACAGGTCCCAGACGTGCTMAATGGGATTGAGATCCGGGCTCTTCGCTGGCCATGGCAGAACACTGACAATCCTGTCTTGCAGGAAATCCCACACAAAACTAGCAGTATGGCTGGTGGCATTGTCATGCTCAAATCAAATTTTATTTGTCACATACACATGGTTAGCAGATGTTAATGCGAGTGTAGCGAAATGCTTGTGCTTCTAGTTCCGACAATGCAGTAATAACCAACGAGTAATCTAACCTAACAATTCCACAACTACTACCTTATACACACACAAGTGTAAAGGAATAAAGAATATGTACATAAAGATTTATGAATGAGTGATGGTACAGAACGGCATAGGCAAGATGTAGTAGATGGTATAGAGTACAGTATATACATATGAGATGAGTAATGTAGGGTATATAAACATAAAGTGGCATAGTTTAAAGTGGCTAGTGATACATGTATTACATAAAGATGGCAAGATGCAGTAGATGATATAGAGTACAGTATATACATATGAGATGAGTAATGTAGGGTATGTAAACATTATATTAAGTGTCATTGTTTAAAGTGGTTAGTGATACATTTTTACATACATTTCCATCAATTCCCATTATTAAAGTGGCTGGAGTTGAGTCAGTATGTTGGCAGCAGCCACTAAATGTTAGTGGTGGCTGTTTAACAGTCTGATGGCCTTGAGACTGAAAAACAGCTTCTGTCTCTCGGTCCCTGCTTTGATGCACCTGTATTGACCTCGCCTTCTGGATGATAGCGGGGTGAACAGGCAGTGGCTCGGGTGGTTGTTGTCCTTGATGATCTTTATGGCCTTCCTGAGACATCGGGTGGTGTAGGTGTCCTGGTGCTGGAGGGTCATGTCAGGATGAGCCTGCAGGGAGGCTACCACATGAGGGAGGAGGATGACTTCCCTGTAAAGCACAGTGTTGAGATTGCCTGCATTGACAACAAGCTCAGTCCGATGATGCTGTGACACACCGGCCCAGACCATGAYGGACCCTCCACCTCCAAATCGATCCCGCTCCRGAGTACAGGCCTCGGTGTAACGCTCATTCCTTCGACGATAAATGCGAATCCGACCATCACCCCTGGTGAGACAAAACTGTGACTCGTCAGTGAAGAGCACTTTTTGCCAGTCCTGTCTGGTCCAGCGACGGTGGGTTTGTGCCCATAGGCAACGTTTTTGCCGGTGATGTCTGGTGAGGACCTGCCTTACAACGGGCCTACAAGCCCTCAGTCCAGCCTCTCTCAGCCTATTGCGGACAGTCTGAGCACTGATGGAGGTATTATACGTTCCTGGTGTAACTCGGGCAGTTGTTTCCATCCTGTACCTGTCCCGCAGGTGTGATGTTCGGATGTACCGATCCTGTGCAGGTGCTGTTACACGTGGTCTGCCCCTGTGAGGACGATCAGCTGTCCGTCCTGTCTCCCTGTAGCGCTGTCTTAGGCGTCTCACAGTACGGAGATTGCAATTTATTTGCCTGCCCACATCTGCAGTCCTCATGCCTCCTTGCAGCAGGCCTAAGGCACATTCATGCAGATGAGCAGGGCCCCTGGGCATCTTTCTTTTGGTGTTTTTCAGAGTCAGTAGAAAGGTCTCTTTAGTGTCCTAAGTTTTCATAACTGTGACCTTAATTGCCTACCGTCTGTAAGCTGTTAGTGTCTTAACGACCGTTCTACAGGTGCATGTTCATTAATTGTTTATGGTTCATTGAACAATCATGGGAAACAGTGTTTAAACCCTTTACAATGAAGATCTGTGAAGTTATTTGGATTTACGAATTGTCTTTGAAAGACAGGGTCCTGAAGAAGGGCTGTTTTCTTTTTTTTGCTGAGTTTATATATACACAAAAACCAAGCCATGAGGTCGAAGGAATTGTCCGTAGAGCTCTGAGACAGGATTGTGTCGATGCACAGAGCTGCCTCTACACAAAACATTCCTGAAGCATTGCAGGTCCCCAAGAACACATTGGCCTCCGTCATTCTGAAATGGAAGTTTGGAACCACCAAGACTTCCTATAGCTGTCCGCTCTGCCGAACTGAGCAATAGAGGGAGAAGGGCCTTGGTCAGGGAGGTGACCAAGAACCCAATGGTCACTCTGACAGAGCTCCAGAGTTCCTCTGCRGAGATGGGATTATTTATATATATTTTTCTTTTTAACTAGTCAAGTCAGTTAAGAACAAATTCTTATTTACATTGACTGACTACCCGCGCCAAACCCGGACGATGCTGGGCCAATTGTGCGCCGCCCTATGGGACTCCCAATCACAGCCGGATGTGATGCAGCCTGGATTCGAACCAGGGACTGTAGTGATGCCTCTTGCACTGAAATGCAGTGCCTTAGACTGCTGCGCCACTCGGGAGCCCCGAAACTTTCCAGGACAACCATCTCTGCAGCACTCCACCAATCAGGCCTTTATCTTCTTATGGCTGGGTGGCAGTTTTGAGTAGCTTGGATGAAAAGGTGCCCAGAGTAAACTGCCTCCTACTCAGGCTCAGAGGCTAAGATATGCACACTCTGAAGTTTCTAAAACTGTTTGAATGATGTCTGTGAGTATAACAGAACTCATATGGCAGGCAAAAACCAGAGACAAAATCCAACCAGGAAGTGGGAAATCTGAGGTTTGTAGGTTTGCCTATCTAACATACAGTGGGATATTGGTCATTTTGCACTTCCTAAGGCTTCCACTAGATGTCAACAGTCTTTAAAACCTTGTTTGATGCTTCTACTGTGAAGAATGAGGGAAGGAGAGCTATTTGAGTCAGGTGTCTGGCACGAGCTGAACATGCGTGGTCACGTGAGAGCGACCTGCTTTCCATAGCATTTCTGAAGACAAAGGAATTCTCCGGTTGAAACATTCTTGAGATTTATGTTAAAAACATCCTAAAGATTGATTCTATACATCGTTCGACATGTTTCTACGAACTGTAATGGAGTTGTTTGACTTTGTCTTAACTGCGCGTCATGAATGTGGATTACTGGACTGAACGCGCAAACAAAATGAAGGTATTTGGACATAAATGATGGACTATATCGAACAAAACAAACATTTAGTGCATTCTGATGAAGATCATCAAAGGTAAGTGAATATTTATCATACTATTTCTGACTTCTGTTGACTCCAAAAAATGGCGGATATCTTTATGGTTTATTTGGTCTCGGAGCTCTGTACTCAGATTATAGCATGGTGTGCTTTTTCCGTTTTTCCGTGTTTTTCAGCAGCAGTGACTGGGAGACTAGTCAGGATCAAGAGAAAAATGAATGGAGAAAAGTACAGAGAAACCCCTGATGAAAACCTGCTCCAGAGCTCTCAGGACTTCAGACTGGGGTGACGGTTCACCTTCCAACAGGACAACGACCCTAAGCACACAGCCAAGACCGTGCAGGAGTGGCTTCGGGACATGTCTCAAAGTCCTTGAGTGGCCCAGCCAGAGCCCTGACTTGAACCTGTTCAAACATCTCTGGARAGACCTGAAAATAGCTGTGCAGTGATGCTCTCCATCCAACCTGACAAAGCTTGAGAGGATCTGCAGAGAAGAATGGGAGAAATTCCCCAAATACAGGTGTGCTAAGCTTGTAGTGTCATACCAAAGAGGCTCAAGGCTGTAATCGCTGCCAAAGGTGCTTCAACAAAGTATTGAGTGAAGGGTCTGAATACTTATGTAAATGCTATATACTGCTCACTTAACCCGGTAGCCAGCCGCAACAATGTGTCGGAGGAAACACCGTGCGACTGAAGTCCGTGTGCATGCGCCTGGCCTGCCACAGTCGCTAGAGTGCGATGGGACAAGGACCAGCCAAACCTTCCCCTAACCCGGACRACGCTGGACCAACTGTGCGCCGCCTCATAGGTCTCCCCGTCGCAGCCAGCTGCGACACAGCCTGTTATCAAACCCGGGCTGTAGGGTTTTTCTTTATTTTTACTATTTTCTACATTGTAGAATAATAGTGACGGCATCAAAACTATGAAATAATACACGGAATCATGTAGTAACCAAAAAAGTGCTAAACAAATCAGTGAGTCACGTGGCTTGCTATATAAAACAGGCATCAAGGCATTCAGTTACTGTTCATTTGAACGTTAGGTCACTCACTTTGCCCATTCTAAGTGACTTTGAGCATGGTATGATCGTCGGTGCCAGGTACAACATTCGTGTGCAGAACGCCATCTGGGAACGCACAACTCACCGGTCCTTGTCACAGCTGGGCTATTGCAGTAGACGACCACAACGGGTTCCACTCCTATCAGCTAAAAACAAGAAGAAGCGTCTCCAGTGGGCACACGATCACCAACACTGGACAATTGTGGAGTGGAAAAACATGGCCTGGTCCGACTAATCCCAGTTCCGGGTGGCTGGTCTCATCAATCCCACAGGTGAAGAAGCCGGATGTGGATTTCCTTGGCTTGCATGATTACACGTGGTCTGCGGTTGTGATGCCGCTTGGACGTACTGCCATATTCTCTAAAACAATTTCTTTACCATAAGCCTCCAACGTTAACTTTCAATCATCTAGCAACAGCTCTGGTGGACATTCCTGCAGTCATCATGCCAATTGCACGTTCCATCAACTTGTGGCATTGTGTGGTGTGACAAAAAAGCACCTTTTTAGGTTTTGGGGCTGTTTCAATGAGAGCTCTGTTTTTGCTTGTTGGCTGCTTGTTTCTTGAAATAATTAGTTTGGAAAATGTTGAGGCTAAGATCATCAATAATAGCCTATCCCTCGGACACTTTTCAGGCTGCTGATTTCAATGTTTTAAGGGAGCCTTTTTTCTCCTCCAACACCCCACCATTCACAACGTAAAAACAATGTATGTGGTGTGTCTAAGGTCTATATCTTTGATTTACTACGTGTGTGCAGTGCACCCCCATCTCAGTTTTGGTTTGTGTAGGTCACTGGATATGAAGCAGTGTCTGTCTGCTGTTTTATGTAAGTGAGTTGTGAGGGAAGGTGGGATGTCTGTCCTTATCTAGGCTACAGCACCACTGTTGTTGATGTTAGCAGGTGATTGTTGAGCAGAAACCCTGTCTGTGCACACTAACCCCCACGTAGATATGCGATCCCGGACCACTCCTTTTTAGATGTCTTTTCCTGTCCACACCTGTCTATTAGGGCCGGGATGATACCAGTATTGCAATATCTTTCCATTCCAAAAATGAAAACGCGTAACAGATCAAACTCATTGGTCCTTTAACCTGCTGTATGTGAATGATTGTGTGCTATAGCTTGGAAAATAAATAAATGTGACTCTGGATGAAAACATAAAGATGTTTGTTTCCAACATTAAGGCTGTTTTCCTAAAAAGTTAAATCCGCTTCGTGTTTTGTTTACTTACTATGATACTAACGAGTATCGCGATACTGGTATTGTCCCGGCCCTACTATCTATTGCCCTCAAACTCAACTCTGGAACTCGAAGCCAGTTCCACAGATTCCCCCCCTCCATTGTTCCCCACCACCTTTAACTTTCAGGTAGAACAAAAAACCAGCAGGCTCCGGACCTATTAGGGTAAAGGCGTTCGCATGCTTCCCAGCCGAAATCGTTCAGAGCAGTTTGTACATATATTATGACAGCATTTAGTGACGTTTTTGTTAGTTTGGGACTTCGGGCTAGGTTTTTTGGGGGTGCTGTTCAGCCACATTTTTTTTTTTTTTCTCCGGACAGCCGAAGTCATTAGCCAAGGTCTACGCCCCTTGCCAGTGATTTGGTCAGCAGTAGAGATTCAACGAGAGACGACTTGTCCTCAGGCACATTTTTTGACTTGAGAAATACTGCACCGAGTTTTCTAGTCAGATGAAAAATTGCGCRACAAAATTAATGACAGATTTGAGTTATCTTAGATTAATTCAGACTATTTTGAGGAAGTGTATACTTCGGCGTCTCAAAATGGACAAACAGAACTATTGCCGCTTTTTTTCAAGGTTTTCAAGCGAAGGTCTTTTTTAAGGGAGTAGGTGAGCACTCTCATTCTGTTCACCTTGCCGGACTGAAGCATGCTGACGCCTTAAGAGTTGAATATCTTTGGTCTATTGTTTCCAAGTTACCCCAGTGGCCCTTCGCTCAAACCTGATTGGACAGATCCCGCAGACTAACTGTTTTTTCACATCCACTATAGWTTATTGGTGAAGGGAATGATCTAGGTTGTAGGCTATAACATTGCTATTTCACCTTTTTGCCTACAATAAGATGGGCTAGTGTGACCTTTTCCCTGGCATTACGTAGTCCTGGAGTTTGATGTGTGTCTGTCCATCAGGAACGTGGAAGGGGTTTACTAGGGAACCTGTGTTAGAGGAGGATCCTGTGTTGACTAGTTTATCTCCTAAAAATACCTGGGTGACCTGGGGTCAGCATTGTCACTCGCTGCTGTGAACAAACTTTTTTTAATAGAGTCCTCAGGGTGCTATTTCATTGGCTCACTGTCTGCATGCCTGACCACTAGGCTAAATGCAGGTTAATGACCCTAGCGAGGAATATGTATTTTGGTGGCGGTTGTTAAAAAGTAATTTGCATTATGAACCACCAAAGCAAAACAATTCTATTATGACTCAATGACTGTTTTTTTAATGTCTCTAAATAGTACTTTAATCTTACCCAACATGCCTTTTGTTATACAAGCAAATTGACCAGCTTATGTTGAACTTGTCAAATGGAAAATTTACGGTTACATAGTGATGAAATGGCTTTTACGGTTACATGGTGATGAAATGGCTTTTACGGTTACATGGTGATGAAATGGCTTTTACGGTTACATGGTGATGAAATGCTTTACCCGGGTTTTTGGTTCATGGGTATGAAATGGCTTTTACGGTTTCATAGTGATGAAATGCTTACCGATACAAAGATTCTTGCCGGCCTGCTGTATGAATGGACTCACATCCATTTTTAGATAGTGGGCTGTGGAGCCTTTCTGATGTCTGTGAGCACCTTTTGAAGCCCTTTAGGTCTTTTACCAGCTCGGGGATTCAATCTTGCAACCTTACAGTTAACTAGTCCAACGCTCTAACCACCTGCCTCTCATTGCACTCCACGAGGAGCCTGCCTGTTACGCGAAAGCAGTAAAAGCCAAGGTAAGTTGCTAGCTAGCATTAAACTTATCTTATAAAAAACAATCAATCAATCATAATCACTAACTACACATGGTTGATGATATACTAGTTTATCTAGCGTGTCCTGCGTTGCATATAATCGACGCGTGCGCATTTGCGGAAAAAGGACTGTCGTTGCTCCAACGTGTACCTAACCATAAACATCAATGCCTTTCTTTTAAATCCACACAGAAGTGTATATATTTTTTAACCTGCATATTTAGCTAAAAGAAATCCAGGTTAGCAGGCAATATTAACCAGGGAAATTGTGTCACTTCTCTTGCGTTCATTGCACGCAGAATCAGGGTATATGCGATAAATAATAAACGTTTGTTTTTTCGAAATGATAGTTTCCGGATTCGACCATATTAATGACCAAAGGCTCGTATTTCTGTGTGTTATATGTTATGATTAAGTCTATGATTTGATATTTGATAAGCAGTCTGACTGAGCGATGGTAGGCAGCAGCAGGCTCGTAAGCATTCATTCAAACAGCACTTTCTGCGTTTTGCCAGCAGCTCTTTCAGCTCGTGCTTCAAGCATTGCGCTGTTTATGACTTCAAGCCTATCAACTCCAGAGATTAGGCTGGTGTAACCGATGTGAAATGGTAGCCAGTTAGGGTGCGCTGGCTAATAGCGTTTCAAACGTCACTCGCTCTGAGACTTGAGTAGTTGTTCCCCTTGCTCTGCATGGTACGCTACTTCGAGGTGGCTGTTGTCGATGTGTTCCTCGTTCGAGCCCAGGTAGGAGCGAGGAGAGGACGAAGCTATACTGTTACACTGCAAAACTAAAGTGCCTATAAGAACATCCAATAGTCAAAGGTATATGGAATACAAATGGTATAGAGAGAAATAGTCCTATAATACTATATTAACTACAATGTAAAACCTCTTACCTTGGAATATTAGAGTCTCATGTTAAAAAACCACCAGCTTTCATATGTTCTCATGTTCTGAGCAAGGAACTTAAACGTTAGCTTTTTTACATGGCACATATTGCACTTTTACTTTCTTTTCCAACACTTAGTTTTTACATTATTTAAACCAAATTGAACATGTTTCATTATTTATTTGAGGCTAAATAGATTTTTATTAATTGATTATATTAAGTTAAAATAAGTGTTCATTCGATATTGTTGTAATTTTCATTATTACAAATAAATGTAAAAAAAAAAAAAAAAAAAAAAAATCGGCCGGTTAATCGGTATCGGCTTTTTTGGTCCCCCAATAATCGGTATCGGTATCGGCGTTGAAAAATCATATTCGGTCGACCTCTAATCTGCATGCCAGTTATGGTTTTCAGATATACATTTTCATGAACGTTTCATTTAATTTATGTCTTCATATCTCAATCATTGTAATGTGGTTAATCAAAATTCTATCTAAATGAAAATTATACAAACCTAAAAAGTAACTTCTGTTGCCAACTACGCAAAAATAGCCTACATAAAGCCAACAAATCAAAACATTGCAGCCTGCAGGTAGAAAATATCCTGATAATTAATATACTATAAATCACATTGGCTCCACATGGCCTGTCTGCAATGAACTTGAAATATTGTATCAACTATTAACTTGGGTGTGGCCAATGCTTGCACTAGCAAACTTGCAACATTTTATAAAATATTCTGGGCACAGCTGTAGGCTATTTGTGCAAGGTATAAGAAGCAATGCTTGACTTCTGCAGGAGTTCACCGCACCTCAAATGTTCTACTGCTTGAGCTCCTGTTCCTCTTATAGAATATTAACTCAAAAGTACTGTGGAGCTCCTGCACCTAAATATAAACAGTACCGACACCCAAAATGAGTACCTGAACCTATTTCAGTCCAAGTCCAGCACTGATAAGAAGCCTATTTTATGACATTTCCACTGAATCAGAGCATGACATTTCCACTGAATCAGAGCATGACATTTCCACTGAATCAGAGCATGACATTTCCACTGAATCAGAGCATGACATTTTTCCCTTTCACGCTGAGTGGTTATCAAAAAGAGGGGGAGCTGGAAAGATTTTTGAAATACATTGAGGAATTATTGTCATTCTCAATGGATGTAAAAACAGACTGTTTGCTTGCTGTTTGAGGTGATGAAAAAAACATTACTTTGAGAAGCTCCACAGGTCATTAGTGGTGGTGTGTTAAGCCAATCAGAAATACTATCAGATCTCCAAATGGGCACATATTTATATGACTACATTTGCATGCAGGCCAGGAAGCCTATTGGCCTACTTCTATGCATGCACGTCCTTACTCAACATTGACAGGAGCGCTCCAAACAAAAGACAATTACAAAACTCGTAAATGGAATTATATAAACCAAAACTTGTTTCTCAAAGTGTAGTATAGGTTGTGCGCTCTGCAAACAACGTGTCCACTCCGACAATGAGAACGGTAAAATACTGGAATTATAATATATTGAATGTATTATCAGACATTACCTGAACAAATGGTAAATGTACTGCTGGTAATATATGTAATGGGGAATTGATATGCACTAACAATCAAACGCGAATAATTCACACAATGAAGTTATAAAACAATGAATGTGCACATATTGGCGGGAGAGAGCGCATTCTGGAGAGAGATGTGTATTGTGCAGCCACACACCCCTTCTTGGACTGTGCCATCCCCGCGGCTTCCACAATGGATTAGTTCACTGAGATGGGCAAGAATAAGACAGGTGTCTTGTGTGCAATTAAAATATATATATATAGAGTATATCACAAAAGTGAGTACACCCCTCACATTTTTGTAAATATTTGAGTATATCTTTTCATGTGACAACACTGAAGAAGTGACACTTTGCTACAATGTAAAGTAGTGAGTGTACAGCTTGTATAACAGTGTACATTTGCTGTCCCCTCAAAATAACTCAACACACAGCCATTAAGGTCTAAACCGCTGGCAACAAAAGTGAGTACACCCCTAAGTGAAAATGTCCAAATTGGGCCCAATTAGCCATTTCCCTCCCCGGTGTCATGTGACTGGTTAGTGTTACAAGGTCTCAGGTGTGAATGGGGGAGCAGGTGTGTTCAATTTGGTGTCATCGCTCTCACACCCCTCATACTGACTGGTCACTGGAAGTTCAACATGGCACCTCATGGCAAAGAACTTCTCTGAGGATCTGAAAAAAAGAATTGTTGCTCTACATAAAGATGGCCTGGGCTATAAAAAGATTGCCAAGACCCTGAAACTGAGCTGCAGCACAGTGGCCAAGACCATACAGCGCGTTTAACTGGACAGGTTCCACTCAGAACAGACCTCGCCATGGTCGACCAAAAGAAGTTGAGTGCACGTGCTCAGCGTCAATCCAGAGTTGTCTTTGGAAATACGTATGAGTGCTGCCAGCATTGCTGCAGAGGTTGAAGGGTGGGGGGTCAGCCTGTCAGTGCTCAGACCATACGCCGTACACGGCATCAAATTGGTCTGCATGGCTGTCGTCCCAGAAGGAAGCCTCTTCTAAAGATGATGCACAAGAAAGCCCGCAAACAGTTTGCTGAAGACAAGCAGACTAAGGACATGGATTACTGGAACCATGTCCTGTGGTCTGATGAGACCAAGATAAACTTATTTGGTTCAGATGGTGTCAAGCGTGTGTGGCGGCAAACCAGGTGAGGAGTACAAAGACAAGTGTGTCTTGCCTACAGTCAAGCATGGGTGTGGGAGTGTCATGTCTGGGCTGCATGAGTGCTGCGCGCACTGGGGAGCTACAGTTCATTGAGGGAACCATGAATGCCAACATGTACTGTACATACTGAAGCAGAGCATGATCCCCTCCCTCCGGAGACTGGGCCGCAGGGCAGTATTCCAACATGATAACGACCCCAAACACACCTCCAAGACAACCACTGCCTTGCTAAAGAAAGCTGCAGGTAAAGGTGATGGACTGGCCAAGCATGTCTCCAGACCTAAACCCTATTGAGCATCTGTGGGGCATCCTCAAACGGAAGGTGGAGGTGTGCAAGGTCTCTAACATCCACCAGCTCCGTGATGTCGTCATGGAGGAGTGGAAGAGGACTCCAGTGGCAACCTGTGAAGCTCTGGTGAACTCCATGCCCAAGACTGTTAAGGCAGTGCTGGAAAATGATGGTGGCCACACAAAATATTGACACTTTGGGCCCAATTTGGACATTTTCACTTAGGGGTGTACTCACTTTTGTTGCCAGCGGTTTAGACCTTAATGGCTGTGTGTTGAGTTATTTTGAGGGGACAGCAAATGTACACTGTTATACAAGCTGTACACTCACTACTTTACATTGTAGCAAAGTGTCATTTCTTCAGTGTTGTCACATGAAAAGATATACTCATATTTACAAAAATGTGAGGGGTGTACTCACTTTTGTGATATACTGTATATATGCCACTGCTCAACTAAAACAATCAACCAGTCTAATAATTGGGGTCAGCCCTAGTCTGTAGGTCTGCTCCTGCAAGTAAACGGTATGTTCTAAATGTTAGCCTTGTGGTATAGTCTACTTCCAGGTCTGCCTCTCTCCGCGTCCCACTTATGTAAGCTGCATTGCATCACAAGGAGTGATTTTATAGTTTTTCCAATATGTAAGTCCAAGTGCAAAACATTTTTTAGGCTCTTTACAAACCCAGTTACCAGAGACTTAATGTGTAGGGCTTTACAAGTAGGACATCATTTTATATATATATTACTGAAAGCTGAAGTMCCTCTTTTCTTGATGAACAAGAAGAATCATGACATTGACAAAATACTTTTATATATATATACAGTATATAGTGTATGTGGACACCCCTTCAAATTAGTGTATTTGACTATTTCAGCCACACCCGTTGCTGAAAGGTGTATAAAATAGAGCACACAACCATGCAATATCCATGGACAAATATTAGCAGTAGAATGGCCTTACTGAAGAGCTCAGTGACTTTCAACGTGGCACCGTCGTAGGATGCCACCTTTCCAACAAGTCAATTTGTCAGATTTCTGCCCTGTTAGAGCTGCCCTAGTCAACAAGTGCAAGTGCTGTTATTGTGAAGTGGAAATGTCTAGGAGCAACAACGGCTTAGCCGTGAAGTGGTAGGCCACACAAGCTCACAGAACGGGACTGCCGAGTGCTTAAGCGCGTAGCCCCAAAAAATTGTCTGTCGTCGGTTGCAAGTCCCCGCAGCAATGTTCCACCATCTAGTGGAAAGACATCCCAGAAGAGAGCAGGCTGTTATAGCAGCAAAGGGGGGAACAATTCCATATTAATGCCCAGGATTTTGGAATGAGATGTTTGACCAGCAGGTGTCCACATACAGTTGGTCATGTAGTGTATACAGTGCCTTCGGAAAGTATTCAGATCCCTTGACTTCTTCCACATTTTGTTACGTTAGACTTATTCTAAAATGGATTACATTGTTTTTCCCCCTCAATCTACACACTACCCCATAATGACAGAGCAAAAACAGGTTTAAGAAATGTTTGCTATTGCAATTACAGCATTGAGTCTTCTTGGGTATGACTCTACAAGCTTGACACACCTGCATTTGGGGAGTTTCTCCCATTCTTCTCTGCAGATCCACTCAAGCTCTGTCAGGTTGGATGGGGAACATTGCTGCACAGCTATTTTCAGGTCTCTCCAGAGATGTTTGTCATGGTCTGAGAGTCTTTAGGTGCCTTTTGGCAAACTCCAAGCGGGCTGTCATGTGCTTTTTTTCGTCCCTGACGAAGGCCCTGATTGCTCAGTTTGGCCGGGCGGCCAGCTCGAGGAAGAGTCTTGGTCTTGGTGCTACCATTCCTCGACACGATCCTGTCTCCGAGCTCTACGGACAATTCCTTCAACCTCATTGCTTGGTTTTTTCTCTGACATCCACTGTCAACTGTGGGACCTTATATAGACAGGTGTGTGCCTTTCCAAATCATGTCCAATCAATTGAATTTACCACAGGTGGACTCCAATCAAGTTGTGGGATGGATGATTAATGGTAACCAAGATGCACCTGAGCTCAATTTCGAGTCTCATTGCAAAGGGTCTGAATGCTTATGTAAATAAGGTATTTCTGTTTTTTWATTTTTATACATCGCTTTGACATTATAGGGTAGATTGCTGATTTAATTTGTTGTATTTAATCCATTTTAGAATAACGCTGTAAAGTAACAAAATGTGGGAAAGTCGAGAGGTTCTTTCCTAAGGCACTGTATTTAGTGGAGCCAAATATTTTTGAATAGCCTCTGTTTGAGTGTGGCACAAAAGAGATGTGAAGTAGCCTAGGCTATTGTCAGGCTCTGTGTGTCTGTGTGCGTCTTATGATGGGTTGTAGGCCAACTACGCATTTATTTCATAAGCTTTCCTCRGCTGCTGCCTAAGTATTTTAGATTTTTTTTGACCCCTCTAGATTTTTCCATCTTGGTATTGTTTGCTCAATTTCACATCTCGTGGCCTAAAATATTTGTTATTCAAAATAAATCTGTGAATGAGAATAGCATATACTTTCAAAATTATTCCTCTTTAAAAGCTGCAACTTTAGGACATTAAACACTATTAGAATAGTTTAAAAATACTCAACTTTATTTGGTCTTAATGCTTTTATGAGATTTCAGTTAGTAGGATTAGGCTTTTGGTCTTTTGGTTCGCAACGGCAAGAAGGGATTTTTTTGGGGGGGCCTCGCATGCATAATTTCTGGTGGGCGACACATTGTTCAAAGTTCTTATTTGATTTGTATGTCTTGCTATCTTTCATTATTACCTTAGGCCTCCCATCTTCACTTTCTGAGAGCTTACAAGTAGCGCAGCAGGAGATCTAGCATGCATTACCCTGAAAGAGTGACTTAATAGGCCAAGCCATATTCATGTCAAATGGAGAGAAAATAGAACATTTGGGATCCTACAACAATAAGACACCGGCGTGTCCGCTATAAAAATAGACTTTGACGATTGACCCAGATCATCCGACACTTGATAGAGAAAAAARTAAACATTTTCTGACCGGATATTTTGCCCTGCTTTGGTGACTACATTGTTCTCTTGCTTTGTGTAAATATAAAATGTGTTGAAGTAGGCTATAGCAAATAGGAATGTAGGCAATTTACTCAGTGTCAAGCATGCACTACCTGATTGTTTGTTGTAAAATCTAAAGTCGTTGTAGTTATCTATTATTATTATTTTTTACTTGCCCCGGCCAAGCCTTAATGTCAAGCTATGTTGTGAGGACATACTTTTTAATACTTTATTTGTGTTCTTATTGAGGTAACCCTGCCAACTAAGAGGTAGAGCAAAACTGCATATTCCATAACATAAGGCTAAACTAGGTAGGTGGAGAGTCTCATGACTACAGAATTGGTCTCAATCTTGAATGCCACCTTCCTTATTGCTGAATAGGCTATAATGTAGAATAAAGCTCCTTCTCCTTCTTTTTACTCAAACAATAACATATAGGCTAGGCACACATGTGCATACACTCACATAAAGTTAATCAACAGCCTAATAAAGCAATATTCAGCAGCACCACAACACCATCCTGGCTGGCCGGGACTCACAGTGCTGAGGGGGCAGTGTGGGGAGAGGAGTAGTGTGGCAGAACACGGCCTTGGCGTTGGAGGACGTGTGTGTGTGTGTGTGCTCTACATCAGTGGTCCCCAAACTTTTCACTTTGGCCCCCTTCCATCATTGGAGATCATCCCAGTATTACTTGCACATTCATCTTCTGCACATCTATCACTCCAGTGTTTAATTGCTAATTGTAATTATTTCGCCAATATGGCCTATTTTATTGCCTTACCTCCCTAATCTTATTTGCACACACTGTATATAGACTTTTCTATTGTGTTATTGACTACATTTGTTTATCCCATGTGTGACTCTTCTGTTTGTGTCGCCTTGCTTTGCTTTATTTTGGCCAGGTCGCAGTTGTAAATGAGAACTTGTTCTCAACTGRACTACCTGGTTAAATAAAGGGGAAATTTAAATAAATTAATAATAATGCCTCTAGGGGATGCGCCTCACAGTTTGGGAACCACACTGTCTTGGAAACATTAAGGATGGGAAGGAGATGGTGTGGTTGTTGACATTGACACGTGTGATGATGAAGTCCATGTTGTATGGGTGTTGTTACAGGGCTTTGAGCAATTCTGTGTGTTTTCAGTTATCCCTCTGCAAGGTTAAGTTAACGGTAGTGTGTTCATTCAATTGTTTTTTTATTTGCACTGTACGACAGAACAAAGACAAAATAACTGTGTAGGCTACATTTTATGCCAAAGCAGTGTTCAAATAAGAAGTGTGTGTTGCAGGTGGCCTGTGTGTGTGAGGATGCCTAGGTAATGCCTCCGGGGGACAGAGGGACACCATGTCTGACAAGGGGATCTCAGGGAGAAACATGGAGCCCCACCTTCTCAACAGTGAAGAAGAGGAGGATGAGCTGGAAGAAGAGAAGGTGGAGGAGGATGAGAACAATGGAGATGATGAAGAAGACTTCCCTGGTAGGTGGGAACTGAAATAAGACAGACACACACAGAGAGATTAATGTTGTCTAAAGAAATGCTATGACTAGAGCTGATATGACAGTTTCATGGTATTATGTCCGGCATGGACAGGGTTAACTAAGATGCTTATACAACAGGTTTTGATGGGAGGAAAATTATCTGTAATTGAGGAGTTGCAGGTAAACATGAGTGATATTGAACTGATTTTGACAAGTTGTTTTAATACAGTCATATCTCCTCAGTTGTGTTGGTTCCCCTTTCTGATTGTCTAACAGCATTTACACAGTTTTCGGGGGTAGTCTTTGGTAGCATGACTACCATAGATGAATCCTGTCTAAACTCTGTTCCTCTTCAAGAGAGGTTGGCTGTTGAACGGGGAAGAAAAAAGAAAAACAGGAGAGCGAGATGGTTGAGTAGGATGAGGGGAAGGGGATATGTTGAGTATGAAGAGGATGAGGTAAAGGGGTATGTTATTTACCTCTCCCAGCCTCAGCGTTGCTTGCTCGCTGGGTTGTGGTGACATTCACACAGCCGTTTTTGGGTATGTTACACAAGCGCGTTATGAAAGACTGCCCTCTACCCCTCCCATTCTCTTAGTCTGTGCAGCTATGCCTCGTTCAGCCCCACAGCACAGCGCTACTGCATCCTTGCGGCACACATGCGCACAGCTACATTGTTAGGCATCAGTTAGATTTTGTCGTGGGAATGAATAATAGTTTGATCCTGAATCTGTGTTTTCTGTTCATTTTGTCATGTTTTCTAATAGATATATTTGGTTCACAGTCAGGAAAATGGATTGCCCTTGACATGTAGGCTAGCTACTGTACTTTGACTCTACTCAGTGTCAGACCTTACGCACTCGCTCACACTCCTACCTACTTTTTCTCTCACACACACGCCGACACGCATGCCGACATACACACGTCACATACACGAACACATATACAGTTGAAGTTGGACTTTTACAAACACCTTAGCCAAATAAGTTTAAACTCAGTTTTTCACAATTCCCTACATTTAATCCTAGTAAAAATTCCCTATTTTAGGTCAGTTAGGATCACCACTTTATTTTAAGGTGAAATGTCAGAATAATAGTATGATTTATCTCAGCTTTTATTTCTTTCATCACGTTCCCAGTGGGTCAGAAGTTTACATACACTCAATTAGTATTTGGTAGCATTGCTTTTAAATTGTTTAACTTGTGTCAAACATTTCAGGTAGCCTTCCACAAGCTTCCCACAAGCTTCCCACAATAAGTTGGGTGAATTTTGGCCATATCCTGACATAGCTGGTGTAACTGAGTCAGGTTTGTAGAGCTCCTTGCGCCCACACGCTTTTTCAGTTCTGCCCACAAATTTTGATTGAGGTCAGGGCTTTGTGATTGCCACTCCAATACCTTGACTTTGTTGTCCTTAAGCCATTTTGCCACAACTTTGGAAGTATGCTTGGGGTCATTGTCCATTTGGAAGACCCATTTGCGACCAAGCTTTAACTTCCTGACTGATGTCTTGAGATGTTGCTTCAATATATCCACATAATTTTCCTACCTCGTGATGCTATCTATTTTGTGAAGTGCACCAGTCCCTCCTGCAGCAAAGCACCCCCACAACATGATGCTGCCACCCCCGTGCTTCACGGTTGGGATGGTGTTCTTCGGCTTGCAAGCCTCCCCTTTTTTCCTCCAAACATAACAATGGTAATTATGGCCAAACAGTTCTATTTTTGTTTCATCAGACCAGAGGACATTTCTCCAAAAAGTACGATTGTTGTCCCCATGTGCAGTTGCAAACCGTAGTCTGGCTTTTTTATGGCGGTTTTGGAGCAGTGGCTTCTTCCTTGCTGATCGGCCTTTCAGTTTGTCGATATAGGACTCGTTTTACTGTGGATATAGATACTTTTGTTGTTCTTTGCTGTTGTTCTGGGATTGATTTGCACTTTTCGCACCGAATTACGTTCATCTCTAGGAGACAGAACTCGTCTGCTTCCTGAGCGGTATGATGGCTGCGTGGTCCCATGGTGTTTATACTTGCTTACTATTGTTTGTACAGATGAAAGTTGTACCTTCAGGCGTTTGGAAATTGCTCCCAAGGATGAACCAGACTTGTGGAGGTCTACAATTCTTTTTCTGAGGACTTGGCTGATTTAAAAAAAAAATCCCCCCATGATGTCAAGCAGAGGCACTGAGTTTGAAGATAGGCCTTGAAATGCATCCACAGGTACACTTCCAATTGACTCAAATGACGTCAATTGGCCTCAATTGGCCTATCAGAAGCTTCTAAAGCCATGACATTTTATGGAATTTTCCAAGCTGTTTAAAGGCACAGTCAACTTAGTGTATGTAAACTTCTGACCCACTGGAATTGTGATACAGTGAATTATAAGTGAAATAATCTGTCTGTAAACAATTGTTGGAAAAATTACTTGTGTCATGCACAAAGTAGATGTCCTAACCGACTTGCCAGAACTATAGTTTGTTAACAAGAAATTTGTGGAGTGGTTGAAAAACGGGTTTTAATGACTCCAACCTAAATGTATGTAAACTTCCGACTTCAACTGTGTGTATGTATGTATTTTAGATGTCGACCGATTTTTATGATTTTTCAACAMCGATACCGATTTTATTGGAGGGCCAAAAAAAAATCTAATATAAAAATTCTGCCCCCTAGCTTCAAGAGGTTAACAGATGTTTTTATTGATTAGCATTCAGGATAACGTGTATCCAAGTCTTTACTGTGTTGTCAGCAAATTTCATATCTGCTTTCACTGGACATCTTCATAGGTTTTGAAAACTATCAGAAATAAACAGCACAATRCGGAAGTGTCAATTATCAATTAGCAACGGCTACAGTAGGAGGAGAAGGTGGCACTCTCAGAACGTTCAGACAGAAACCGCGGTGGCACTCTCAGAACATTCAGACAGAAACCGTGTTGGCCGAACTTATATATTTCACTACTGGTCAAAAGTTTTAGAACGCCTACTCATTCAAGGGTTTTTCTTTATTTTTACTATTTTCTACATTGTGGAATAACACTTATGGAATCATGTTGTAACCAAAAAAGTGTTAAACAAATCAAAATATATTTTATATTTGAGATTCTTCAAATAGCTACCATTTGCCTTGACAGCTTTGCACACTCTTGGCATTCTCTCTACCATCTTCATGAGGTAATCACCTGGAATACATTTCAATTAACAGGTGTGCCTTGTTAATTTGTGGAATTTCTTTCCTTAATGCGTTTGAGCCAATCAGTTGTGTTGTGACAAGGTGTAGGGGTGGTATATTGAAGATAGCCCTATTTGGTAAAATACCAAGTCCATATTACGGAAAGAACAGCTCAAATAAGTAAAGAGAAACGACAGTCCATTACTTTAATACATGAAGGGCAGTCAATACGAAAAATTTCAAGAACTTTGAAAGTTTCTTCAGTGCAGTCGCAAAAACCATCAAACACTATGATGAAACTGGCTCTCATGAGGACCGCCACAGGAATTAAAGACCCAGAGTTACCTCTACTGCAGAGGATAAGTTCATTAGAGTTACCAGCCTCAGAAATTGCAGCCCAAATAAATGTACAGAGCTCAAGTAACAGACACATCTCAACATCAACTTCTCAGAGGAGACTGCGTGAATCAGGCCTTCATGGTCAAATTGCTGCAAATAAACCACTACTAAAGGACGCCAATAATAAGAAGAGACTTGCTTGGGCCAAGAAACACGAGCAATGGACATTAGACCAGTGGAAATGTGTCCTTTGGTCTAGAGTCCAAATTGGAAATTTTTGGTTCCATCCGCCATGTCTTTGTGAGACATGGTGTGAGTGAACGGATGATCTCCGCATGTGTATTTCCCACTGTGAAGCATGGAGGAGGAGGTGTGATGGTGCTTTGCTGGTGACACTATTTTATTTAGAATTCAAGGCACACTTAATCAGCATTTCTACCACAGCATTCTGCAGCGATACACCATCACATCTGGTTTGCGCTTAGTGGGACTGTCATTCGTTTTTCAACAGGACAATGACCCAACACACCTCCTGGCTGTGTAAGGTCTATTTTACCAAGATGGAGAGTGATGGAGTGCTGCATCAGATGACCTGGCTACCACAATCATCCTACCTCAACCAATTGAGATGGTTTTGGATGAGTTGTACCGCGGAGTTAAGGAAAAGCAGCCAACAAGTGCCCAGCATATATGGGAACTTCTTCAAGACTGTTGGAAAAGCATTCCAGGTGAAGCTGGTTGAGAGAATCGCAAGAGTGTGCAAAGCTGTCATCAAGGCAAATGTTTGCTATTTGAAGGATCTCCAATATATAAAATATATTTTGATTTGTTTAACAATTTCTGTTGGTTACTAAATGTTTACATATGTGTTATTTCATAGTTTAGAACCTTTATAATCTGGATAACAAATCATAAGACTAGAGGGCGGAGGTATGAATGCCCAATCGTTGCCAAATTTGCTTTCTTTAAAGATGGTTAAAAGCCTGGATTAAAGACTTGCTGGCACGAAAATGGGCATGAATAATCAGTTCCTGAAGGAAATTTCAGAACGGCACAAAGTTCGGTATCCAATCTTAAAGGAAAATAGATTGAAAGTGAAATGCGTAGCTCTCAAAGTCGATAAACAGTATATTAATAACCAATTGTTCAGAGACCCAAAGACTACTCCTTGGCTATTCAAAAATTAAAGTTCTCATAGAGGAGGCAAATAAGGAAATGCACAATACTAGCCATGGTAGGGATTGTAATAATACAAGAAAATGGATAGAAAAGCAGTCTTGAAATATAACTAATTGGAACACAAAAGTACTAATTCAACATGTTGGAGATAAAAACACAGCAGACAGAAGGCGTGGATGTATTGTGATGGAAGGTGTGGTGTGTGTTTTTTGGTGTTTGGGAAAGTGTGGCATTAATTGAGTGAGAAAGGAAATGGTTGCTTGTCCCAGAGCCAATGTATGTCTGTGAGCAGGGGTTGTGTGGGCTTTTAATTTTGTGCAGATGATGGATATACATTTTCTAATGATTTATATCAATCAATAAAATGTATTTTAAATGTATTTTATATGTATTTTTATCTTATTTATTTATTGTCCTATCATGGTGGAACTGCATTTTAAAATAAATTATACATCACATGTTTTATTGTCCAGTCATGGGGAACTACATTTTTAAAATAAATTAGACATTTTTATTTATTTATGGGCCTACCTTGATGGAACGGTCCACAACCCTAAACCTTAGACACCCACCTAAACGACCCAGATAAAACAGATAGGGACTTCTTTTTAGTATGGGCCTGCTTAGGGTTGCAAAGTGTCGGAGATTTTCCATGGGAAGTTAAGCCGGGGAATTTTAGGCATTTTACTTAAATTCATCAAAAAAGTTAGCTTATAACAGTGAACCTTTTTTTGTGGGATAYACATAAGGCAATTCTAGGTCTTGTGGAATATTTTGGTTAAACTATCCCCAATTCAATAGAATTACAACCCTCTGCATGTACAGTGCATTCTTCCATCACATGTGCAGTGCACACTTCCATCACATGTACAGTCTCAAGATCTTGCACACTAATGAGATGCTATTGAGCCCAGGCTACTACACTGTCTGAGCCAAGGACTACATGCTTTCTGGTAAGTTTTGATTACAATACTGAGTGAGGTGAATATATTTTATGACATACATCATTTTTTTGTTAACTAATAAATAGCAGCCTGCAGCAAAGTGTGTTTAAATCATTTCTAACTTGTTAACAATTTCTGCTGGTTAGTTTTTGCTACCATGTGGGTTTTAGCTTGATTGAGCCTGTTAATTGAGGAGTGTTAATTAACCTGTTTCCATACATGTTTCATTTTAAAACATTTATCTTACAAGGGAGTTGTTTAATCTAACTGCTTAAGTATTTATCTGTACAAAGAATTGTATTTTTTAGTTTTTTACTCCTTTTTTTCTAATCTTTACAGGAAAATGCCACGGGCACTATCTGATGTGTGGAGACATTTCACTGCAGCTAATGTAGAAGGAAAAACTGTGTACATTTGCAAATACTGTGCCAAATCATATGTGAAGAATGCAACAAATGCATCATCTGGCCAAGTGCATAAAGTTCCCTCAGCGCTCACAACAAGCAACCTCCTTCTACTTCTATTTTAGGGGAAAATGATGAATCAGACACCTTATCGATAGCAACAGCTCATGGTCCTCCTGGAAACATACGTTTTTTTGACTCAATGTAGGAACGTAGTCAGAGATGCTGATGAATGTTTTGCTCGAGCTGTGTATGCAACTGGTTCACCTCTGCTCACAGGCAATGTGTATTGGAAGAGATTTTTGAATGTTCTTCGCCCAGCATGCACCCCCCTCCAACATGCTTTATCTACAAATTTGCTGGATGTGGAGTTCAACAGAGTTCAATTGAAGGTCAAGCAAATCATAGAGAAAGCAGACTGTATTGCAATCATCTCTGATGGGTGGTCGAATGTTAGTGGGCAATCAATAATTAACAACATCTCCACCCCTCAACTAGTATTCTACAAGAGCACAGACACAAGGGACAGCAGACACACCGGTCTCTACATTGAGCTGAAGGCAGTCATCAATGACCTTTGACCACAGAAGGTATTTGCACTGGTGACAGACAATGCTGCGAACATGAAGGCTGCTTGGTCTGAAGTGGAGGAGTCCTACCCTCACATCACACCCATTKGCTGTGCTGCTCATGCATTGAATCTACTCCTCAAGGACATCATGGCACTGAAAACAATGGATACACTCTACAAGAGAGCCAAGGAAATGGTTAGGTATGTGAAGGGTCAAATTATAGCAGCAATCTACCTCACCAAGCAAAGTGAGAAGAATAAGAGCACCACATTGAAGCTGCCTAGCAACACCCATTGGGGTGGTGTTGTGATCATGTTTGACAGTCTCCTGGAGGGGAAGGAGTCTCCAAGAAATGGCCATATCACAGTCTGGTGATATGGACAGCCCCATCAAAAGGATCCTCCTGGATTATGTATTTTGGTAGACAGTGGTAAGCAGCTTGAAACCTATAGCAGTAGCCATTGCACGGATTGAGGGAGACAATGCCATCCTGTCTGATGTTCAGACTGCTTGCAGATGTAAGAAAATAAATCCGTACTGCCCTGCCCACTTCACTGTTGCTCCAAGCAGAGGAAACTGCAGTTCTGAAATGCAACAAAAAGCATGAAGACTTCTGCCTGAAGCCCATACACGCCGCAGCGTACATGTTGGACCCCAAGTATGCTGGCAAGAGCATCCTGTCTGGTGCAGAGAATCAACAAGGCCTATTGTGTCATCACTACCATGTCTCGCCACCTTGGCCTGGATGAGGGCAAGGTTCTTGGCAGTCTGGCGAAGTACACTTCGAAGCAAGGGCTTTGGGATGGAGATGCAATATGGCAGTCGTGCCAACATATCTCATCAGCCACCTGGTGGAAGGGACTGAGGATCTGAGGCTCTTTCCCCTGTTGCCTCCATCATCCTCCAAATCCCACCAACATCAGCCGCCTCAGAGCGCAACTGGTCCTTGTTTGGGAACACACACACCAAAGCACACAAAAGGCTGACCAATACAAGGGTTGAAAAATTGGTGGCCATCCGGGCAAATTTGAGGCTTTTCAGCCTGACAACGAGCCATATTCAACAAGGTTGGAAAGTGACAGTGAAGATGAGGCCTCAGAGTCTGATGATCAGGAGGTGGACATTGAGGAGGTCCATGGAGAAGACATGGAAGCCTGAGAGGAAGACCACCAAAGCTTTAGTTTCTAGACTATCATTTTACAGATGTATGTTGAAAATGTTTTTGGGAGATGCGATGGATCATTGGATCATTCAATATCCCCTTTCTTTTGTTATTCAGTGAAGTCATCCCATGTGACGAGTCAACTCATTTCATTTAAGTTCAATTCGTAAGTAAATTGTGTTTTTTTTTTCTATTGGAAGGATTTAATCATTTGCAATTGTCTACTTGTGTTAAGGTAAAAGGTTTATGTTTCTGTCTCCATATGATATGGTAAATATATCCAATGCAAATATCTACATTTTAAATGGTATAAATATTGAATTAGCATATATTTCCATTAATTCCCATATATTCCTGTTAATTGCCACGGAAAGTTTCCACCTCTGAATATTCCCCAAAATGTGCAACCCTAGGCCTGCTGTAAGCTGCCTTTATGCAGCCAAAATGTGGTCAGAGACCTTCTAGAGCAGCACCGCCCCCTCAAGATTCTGAGCCTGCCTGGCAGGGTTGGCCCTGAAAAGCCAGAGCCCCCTGATGGGAGAGCATAATATACAAGGACATTCTCAAAGCTGCTAATGAGAACCTTGATGACCTTGTACCTAGCCGGTGGGGATTCCAGTGGGGTGCCCCCACCCAGGCAGTGGCAGTGCTGGCAACACTAGCTGCAGTAACCCATGGGGCGGGGGGTCACACTCGGACATTGAAAGGGGGCATATTATTGTGGCCCTGGTGGCACAAAATCATCAAAGGTCTGACTGCAACTACATATGTATTCGTAAATCAAGACCCTTTTTGAGTTGTGCTCTGGGATGATGCAACTGTTGAGAATCTGAGTCTATGGTTGTTGTGGGGGAAAGGGGTTGAGAGTGTGAGTGTTTGTGTGTATGTATCCCACAACTGTTGGGAGGGAGTAAAAGATGTTAGGGACAATATAGGATGAATCACTAATTGTTTGTTAAAATAATAATTGCTTGCTATAATGTAATTGGGGTATTGGCAATACTGGTAAGAGGTAACAATCCTTTGCGTAAACTGCCTACATTACTAGAAATATGAATAGCTAATTATGTAAATTAAAAGATAGAGGATATTATTTTATTTGGGAGGGCGGGGTGAAATATATTTCTCCCATGGGCAAAGAAATTCAAAAGGGGTGATATTTATTAACAGTGATTTTGATCCAAATGTGCAAATTGTCCAAACAGATCCTCAAGGTAGATGGATGATTTTAAATATGTTATTGGAGCATAAACAGATATGGCTTAACCTACAGTATACGGTCCAAATAATGATGATCCAAGCTTCTTTGAAAATAAACTCAGCAAAAACAGAAACGTCCTCTCACTGTCAACTGCGTTTATTTTCAGCAAACTTAACATGTGTAAATATGTGTATGAACATAACAACTGAGACATAAACTAAATTAACTGAACAAGTTCCACAGACATGTGACTAACATACATGGAATAATGTGTCCCTGGACAAGGGGGTGGGGGTCAAATCAAAAGAAACAGTCAGTATCTGGTGTGGCCACCAGCTGCATTAAGTACTGCAGTGCATCTCCTCCTCATGGACTGCACCAGATTAGACAGTTACTTGCTGTGAGATGTTACCCCACTTCCACCAAGGCAACTGCAAGTTCCTGGACATTTATGGAGGGAATGGCCCTAGCCCTCCACCCCAATCCAACAGGTCCCAGACATGCTCAATGGGATGAGATCCTGGGCTCTTCGCTGGCCACGGCAGAACACTGACATAACGATGGTCATTATGGCCAAACAGTTCTATTTTTGTTTCATCAGACCAAAGAACATTTCTCCAAAAGTACGATCTTTGTCCCCATGTGCAGTTGCAAACCGTAGTCTGGCTTTTTTATGGCGGTTTTGTAGCAGTGGCTTCTTCCTTGCTGAGCGGGCTTTCAGGTTGTGTCTATATAGGACTCGTTTTACTGTGGATATAGATACTTTTGTACCTGTTTCCTCCAGCATCTTCACAAGGTCCTTTGCTGTTGTTCTGGGATGATTTGCACTTTTCGCACCAAAGTACGTTCATCTCTAGGAGACAGAATGCGTCTCCTTCTTGAGCGGTATGACGGCTGCATGGTCCCATGGTGTTTATACTTGTGTACTATTGTTTGTACAGTAACGTGGTTCCTTCAGGCGTTTGGAAATTGCTCCCAGGATGAACCAGACTTGTGGAGGTCTACAGTTTTGTTTTCTGAGATCTTGGCTGATTTCTTTTGATTTGCCCATGATGTCAAGCAAATAGGCACTGAGTTTGAAGGTAAGCTTGAATACATCCACAGGTACACCTCCCAATTGACTCAAATTATGTCAATTAGCCTATCAGAAGCTATATAAAGCCATGACTCATGTTCTGTAATTTTCCACGCTTGTTTAAAGGCACAGTCAACTTAGTGTATGTAAACTTCTGACCCACTGGAATTGTGATACAGTGAAATAATCTGTCTGTAAACAATTGTTAGAAAAAGATCTTGTGTCATTCACATAGTGATGTTCTAACCGACTTGCCAAACGATAGTTTGTTAACAAGAAATTTGTGGAGTGGTTTAAAAAAGATTTTTAATGACGCCAAACTAAGTGTATGTAAACTTCCGACTTCAACTGTATATACATGAACAAAAATATAACCACTAACGTGAAGTGATAGTTTCATGAGCTGAAATCCCAGAAATGTTCCATACACACAAAGCTTTATTCCCTCAAATCTTGTGCACAAACTTGTTTACATCCCTGTTAGTGAGCATTTAGCCTTTTGTCAAGATAATCCATCTACCTTAAAACTTCTTCTTAATAGGGGGCGTGTTTTCACTTTGGAAAAAATCGTGCCAAATTAAACGGCCTCGTACTCTGTTCTAGATCATACAATATTCATATTATTATTACTATTGGATAGAAAACACTCTGAAGTTTCTAAAACTGTTTGAATTATATCTGTGAGTAAAACAGAACTCATTTGGCAGCAAACTTCCATACAGGAAGTGAAAATTCTGAAAATGAGGCTCTGTGTCAGGGCCTGCCTATTCAACTGGCTTTTATTTATGGATCTGTATGCACTTCATACGCCTCCACTAGATGTCAACAGGCAGTAGAAGGTTGAATGGGGTGTCTTGCTTGATGTGAGGCCGAATAAGAGCTTTTGGAGTGACAGGTCTGCTCTTTTGTCAGTTTTCATCTGCGCGCCGGGGAACCTCACATTGTCTTCTGAAAAGCGTTCGGTATACACTACGAATTCCTCCGGCTCTGATTTTATTGGAAACATATGAGAAGAACATCATAAAGTAGGATTTTCAACCGAGTTTGACCAGTTTATTCGACGTTTATTGGAATTTTGGATTTTCGTTCCAGGCGCCAAGAGTTGATGGGCATGTTCGCGCCACAATGCTAGCCAAGTTGCTAATTCGACAGAAGAAATGGACATTCTAAAACCAAACAACGATTTATTCTGGACCTAGGACTCCTTGCACAACATTCTGATGGAAGATCAACAAAAGTAAGAGAATATTTATGATGTTATTTCGTATTTTTGTGTAATATGTTGGCTCCAACACGGTGGAGAATAGGTGAGCGCTGTCTCACAATAGGCATGCTGTTTGTTGTAGTAAATTTATTTATTTTTTAATCTAACACAGCGTGTCATTAAGAACCAGTGTATCTTTCATTTGCCATACAACAAGTATTTTTATGTAAAGTTTATGATGAGTTCTTTGGTTAGATTAGGTGACTGTCCAAAATATCTCCGGAGATTTTGGTGAATTGTTGCTACGTATTCACAATGTATAACCACGATTTGCAGCTCTAATATGCACATTTTCGAACAAAACATAAATGTATTGTATAACATGAGTTGTATAAGACTGTCATCTGATGAAGTTGTCCAAAGGTTAGTGATTAATTGTATCTCTATTGCTGGTTTTTGCGAAAGCTATGTTGGCGGTGAATAAATGGCTGTGTGTGTTTGGTCTTGTGGTAAGCTAATATAATTCTATTTTGTGTTTTCGCTGTAAAACACTTAAAAAATCGGAAATATTGGCTGGATTCACAAGATGTTTATCTTTCATTTGCTGTACACCTTGTATTTTTCATAAATGTTTTATGATGAGTATTTTATTATTTCACGTTGCTCCCTGTAATATTCTGGCTGCTTTGGTGCTATTTGTGATGGTGGCTGCAATGTAAAACTACGATTTATACCTCAAATATGCACATTTTGAACAAAACATAAATGTATTGTATAACATGATGTTATAAGACTGTCATCTGATGAAGTTGTTCAAGGTTAGGGATTCATTTTATCTCTATTTCTGGGTTTTGTGAAAGCTACCTATGCGGTGGAAACATGGTGAAAACATGGTGAAAACATGGCGTTGTGTGTTTGGCTATTGTGGTTAGCTAATATAAATACATATTGTGTTTTCGCTGTAAAACATTTTAAAAATCGGAAACGATGGCTGGATTCACAAGATGTTTATCTTTCATTTGCTGTATTGGACTTGTGATTTCATGAAATTATATTATATGATATCCCTGTCCCGTTAGGCTATGCTAATCAGCTTTTTTGATGAGGATGCTCCCGGATCCGGGATGGGTAGCACTGAAAGGTTAAAGGTGTGGCATATCAAGATGATGATTAAACAGCTTGATCATTACACAGGTGCACCTTGTGCTGGACAATGAAAGGCCACTCTAAAATGTGCAGTTCTGTCACACAACACAATGCCACAGAAGTCTCAAGTTTTGAGGGAGCGTTTAATTGTCATGATGACTGCAGGAATGTCCACCAGAGCTGTTGCCAGAGAATTCAATGTTATTTTCTCTACCATAACCACCTCCAACGTTGTTTGAGAATTTGGCAGTACATCCAACCAGCCTCAACCGCAGATCACGTGTATGGCGTCGTGTGAGCGATTGGTTTGCTGATGTCAACGTTGTGAACAGAGTCCCCCATGGTGGCGGTGGGGTTATGGTATGGGCAGACATAAGCTATGGACAATGAACACAATTGCATTTTATTGATGGCAATTTGAATGCACAGAGATACCGTGATGAGATCCTGAGGCCCATTGTTGTGCCATTTGTCTGCATCCATCACCTCATGTTTCAGCATGATAATGCACAGCCCCATGTCTCAAGGATCTGTACACAATTCCTGGAAGCTGAAAATGTCCCAGTTCTTCCATGGCCTGCATACTCACCAGACATCTCACCCATTGAGCATGTTTGGGATGCTCTGGATCAACTTGTACGGCAGCATGTTCCAGTTCCTGCCAATATCCACTGCAAACGATCAAAACAGAGCAGCGAGTTGAAGACGTTTTTATTGATTAGCATTAGTTTCCACCAATATCCAGTAACTTCACACAGCCATTGAAGAGGAGTGGAACAGCGTGGGACAACATTCCACAGGCCACAATCAACAGCCTGATCAAGATGTTTGTGTTTTTAATGTAATATGTAATTGTTGTACTGTATGTGTGTTTATAGTTTTGTTTAATGTTGTGTTAGTGTATGTAAGTTGTTTTGTCTGAAACGTTCCCCCTGTTGCTATTGGACCAGGTCTCTCTTGGAAAAGAGATATTATCTCAATGAGAAAAAAACGGTATAAATAAAGGTAAAATGGAAAGAAAAATAAAACTATGCAAAGGAGAATCATGAGCCAAATGGTGGTCACACCAGATATTGACTGGTTTCTCCACTCATCTACTTTTTTTTTTTTAGGTATCTGTGACCAACGGATGCTTATCTGTATTGCCACTCAATTGAAATCTATAGATTAGGGTCTTATTTATTTAAATTGTCTGATTTCCTTTTATGAACTGTCCTCAGTAAAATCTTTGAAATTGTTGCATGTTGCTTTTATATTTTTGTTCAGTATAATAATAACAAAGTGCATTGACTTCTTTTAAATTGGTTTTTATTAAGAAGCAAATCCATGTAAACAAGTGTGCAAAGAATTGTGATCTCCCCTTTTTTTCATAGGCGTAAGACAACAGTAACATACATTTAAACAAATGGATGCATCAAACAATACAAAAAATTAATTAAAAGGGATAGAAAAGGAAAAACCAGTAATGGAGTGTAATACGATAGTGACATTTCTTAGATTGATAACCTATGTGTTAATGTGACAATCCTCTCCAATCTGACATTTCTTAGATTGATAACCTATGTGTTAATGTGACAATTTGACAGGAACCGGGGGTGGGGAGCGCTCTACAGGAACCAGGGGGTGGGGAGCCGCATCACAGGAACCAGGGGGTGGGAGCCGCTTCACAGGAACCAGGGGGTGGGGAGCCGCATCACAGGAACCAGGGGTGGGGAGCCGCTTCACAGGAACCAGGGGTGGGGAGCCGCTTACAGGAACCAGGGGGTGGGGAGCCGCTTCACAGGAACCAGGGGGTGGGGAGCCGCTTCACAGAAACCAGGGGGTGGGGAAGGCGC
>NC_036857.1:14090133-14093449 GCF_002910315.2 Salvelinus sp. IW2-2015 | reverse complement strand
AGCACCAAAGAAACTTCAGAGCCCAGATGAATATGTCCATTTAAGTCACATAAGAGAAAGAACAGTTAAATTGGCCAGCATACATGAGTCACATGGCAACATACAGGCTGTTGCTGCCCTAATGATGACAAATACAAATGTTCTTATGCATTAAGCTTCCTGTGTGTGTGGTGCTCCATCTTCCATGGCCTCTGGCAGACAAGTTGACTCAGATAGATTCTGTATCAACAGCACATGTTGGACTGCTTGGTTGTGGTGTACTAAGGATGGCATGGCTGTGACGGTCTTGAAATTTGAGGTTACAGTAATTGGCCAGACCAATGTACACATGTACACATCGTTCTGGGGAATTGGCGGATACTTCCCTATTACCATTACACTGTTATTATCAGTAGCATTTCTTTACTATTATTCAAGTTATTACCTCTAAATATTAGTCTAGTACACAATCTAAGAATGTCAGATTGGAGAGGATTGTCACATTAACACATAGGTTATCAATCTAAGAAATGTCAGATTGGAGAGGAGCGGCTCCCCACCCCCTGGTTCCTGTGATGCGGCTCCCCACCCCCTGGTTCCTGTGCATATATCATGACAACATTTTGTGACGTTTTGGACTTCTGCTAGGGTTTTGTCGGCTGTTCGGGCACAGAAAAACATTTCTGGAAGCAAGCCGAAGTTCGGCGCCGAAGTTTACGCTCCTTCGTCGGTGATTGGTCGACAGTAGAGATTCTTCAATAAAGTCTTTGTTGTCATTCAACGAGAGCCGACTCATTTTCATGCACATTCTTTCATTAAGAAACCATGTTAGTTGGATGTAAAATTGCGTGACTAAAACGTCAAAATGAAAATGTCAAAATTAATGACAGATTTCATGAGTTATCTTCGATTAATTCTGACTATTTTGAGGAAGCGTATACTGGCTACGGCGTCTCAAAATTGACAAACAGTACTATTTCCGATGTTTTTTTTCTCCCTTTTTCAAGTGTAGGTCTTTTAAGGGAGTATGCGAGCACACTCGTTGGGATAGCCGAGTTCAGTTCGGTTGGCGCCTAGGCCCTAGACGAAGCATGCTGACTCCTTAAGGCTGTCACTGTCAACAAAAAGCTGCTCCCCATCAAAGACAACAGGTCTTAAGAGTTTTGTGTGTGTTTTTCTTTTTTGTATGTGTGTATCTGTGTTGGTTGGTGATAATAGCAGGGAAGTCTGTTTGTACAGCAGTAAACAAATCCAGCACATTGTTTTTCCCCTGCTTTCCTTTTGCTGTGTCACTCAACAGGAACATTCTGACATGGATTTGAATGTTTATCAGTGTCAATTACCCAGTTCATGCCCCCTTTCATTTGCTGAGACTGTTTATGTAAACAGAGAAATGTGAGCTAAGAGACTTGAGCGAAGTAAAGGCATGTCTATGGAGATGTGTGGCAAAGTTGAGCATGGGGGAAATGGCCTACTCTTTGGGATGAGAGGAGACTTCCATATTGTCAAGCTAGCAATCTTTATAGGGCTGCTTCTACCTCTTCTTTCTTCTCCCTCCCACCCTCTTGTTTCTAGCTCTTTCCTCCACAAGGGGAGGGGATTGTAAAAATGTGTTTTAGTGTGTGTGCAGCCTCCACGTGAGTGTTTGTAAAGTGATCCGGGAAAGGTGTGTGTTTGGAAAGGTCCCGGGACCTGGCTCCACCACGTTGTTTTGAGCGCCCCCACCTCTCTTACTTTTTCCTCATTCCATCTGTTCCCTCTGTCCGAATGAACTCTTACCTCCTTTACCTAAGGCAGCCTCACTGAGGAGGGGCCTGCTGACATCATGGCGACATGGGTGTCAGTTGGTGGGGCGACTCTCCCGGTGGAAGGGGTGTTTGTGACGGCCAGACAGAGCTGGGCTGCTTTCAGCCCCTCATTGTTTTATAATTGTCCCTTGTGTCTGTGGCTCTGCTTACAGAACCATGCTCTCAATACTCTGGAAGTCTGGGGCAGTGTGGCAGAGTGGAGCTGACATGGATACTCTGGCTTGGCAAGAGGACAGAGATGAGACCCATTCTAGAGTAGGAGGATATCATTGCTTATACAGAGAGGTCATGGGTAAAAGTGTCTCAACCTGTTTTGGGGGTTTGAGTTCTACTGATGTCTTGGGTGTCTTGGCTAGGAGGAGGTGGAATCTTGAGTAAGGGGGAATCTCGCTTTAGCAGTAGCTGAATAGCCGTGGAGAGAGGTTTCATACATTTTATTGTATTGTCAAGTTTTGGTCTATTGTTTTATATTTTTCTCTGTTTTTCTCTTCTCCATCCTTCAAGAGTGCATATGTTTAGACGTGACATGTCCTTTATCATTTGGCCACATCATCCTCCTAACTACATGATTAAGTTCGTACTTCTTACATGATCAAGATGCAGACAATTGAAATATTTCCATTGCTTTTCTGTCTTTCGAGCGCCCCTGCCTGCAGTCTCTCCCCTGTTTTACACGGCACACATGCTGCTCCTTCTTCCCAGCCGGCATCTCTGCTCTTTCTCTCCCTCTCTTCCGTAACATAGGGTAGCGGTGTGCGTATGTAGACAGCCCCCCTGACGAGGCCCCCAGCTCCAGCATGAAAGGTTATGTAATGACTTTTTAGTAGAGTATCCTGGTTGTCAAGAGCCTGACTCGACTCATATTGCCGCTTAGGACAGGGATGAGCTAGCGTACTGCCACTCACTCATCCTGTCAATCAGTTAGTAGGGGGAAAAAACTCCTCAGATAAACCGGTAACGCCAAAGACCAAAAGTAGAACAAGAAGCCAGGTTCTGCCTTACAGCTTTTAGGCAAAGACTTTTTTCACTAGAGGAAGTGAGTTAGTGAGTTTCGGAGCAGACGGCGGTAGTCAGGCCACCTGTTCCCCCAGCCTCAGAGACGGGTAACAGAGAGAGTGAGAGAGACTACACAGAGAGAAGCGGCAAGCGGGGGGTAGCATCACCACCCCCCCTCCCCACGGAGATTCTAAGCATGCTGCTGCTGGAGGAGGCGGAGACCTTTGCAGGTAGGTGACCCCTGAACCCTGCTGGCACCCGGATCCTCCTTGGTGGGAGGGGAGTGTCACTGACTCTTAGGACAGCAGCAGGTGGGGGTGATGTGGTGGGGGTGATGTGATGACTGAGGAGGACACTTTCAGGCTGAATCAATGATTACTGGAGAACGATGTGTGGATTAATAATTTGTTGTTAGTGAGATCTGAATGATGATGATGAAGAACCAGGGTGTTATACATTGTAGTTCAGAACCAGGGTGTTATACATTGTAGTTCAGAACCAGGGTGTTATACATTGTAGTTCAGAACCAGGGT
>NC_036857.1:14058284-14090108 GCF_002910315.2 Salvelinus sp. IW2-2015 | reverse complement strand
CAGCATGAATAATGCACAGCCCCATGTCTCCAAGATCTGTACACACATTCCTGGAAGCTGAAAATGTCCAGTTTCTTCCAATGGCTGCATAACTCACGGCAGAACATCTCACCATTGAGCATGTTTGGGATGCGCTGCTGGATCAACTTGTAGGCAGCAATGTTCCAGTTCGTGCCAATATCCGACTGCAACGATAAAACAGAGCAGCGAGTTGAAAGACGTTTTTTAATTGATTAGCATGTAGTTTCCACCAAATATCAGTAAACCTTCCACACATTTAGCCATTGAAGAGGAAGTGGAGCGTGGGACCACATTCCACAGGCCACAATCAACAGCCTGATCAAGATGTTTGTGTTTTTTAAATGTAATATGTTAATTGTTGTAACTGTAATGTGTGTTTAATAGTTTTGTTTATGTTGTGTTAGTGGTAATGTTAAGTTGTTTTTGTCTGAAAAACGTTCCCCTGTTGCTTTGGACCAGTCTTCTTGGAAAAGAGAATTATCATCAATGAGAAAAAAACGGTATAAAAAGGTAAATGGGAAAGAAAATAAAACTATGCAAAGGAGAATCATGAGCCAAAATGGTGGTCACACCAGATATTGACCTGGTTTCTCCACTCTCTACTTTTTTTTTTTAGGTATCATGTGACCACGGATGTTATCTGTATTGCACTCAATGAAATAAATATAGATTAGGGTACTTATTTATTTAAATTGGTCTGATTTTCCCCTTTTTATGAACTGTCCTCAAGTAAAATCTTTGAAATTGTTTGGCATGTTGCTTTAATATTTTTGGTTTCAGTATAAATAATAACAAGTGCATTGACTTCTTTTAAATTGGTTTTTATTAAGAAGCAATCAATGTAACAAGTGTGCAAAGAATTGTGATCTCGCCCTTTTTTCATAGGCTAAGACAACAGTAAACATACATTTAAAACAAATGGATGCATCAACAATACAAAAAATTAAATTAAAAGGGAATTAGAAAAGGAAAAACCAAGTAATGGAGCTGTAATACGATAGTGACATTTCTTAGATTTGATAACCTATGTGTTATGTGACAATTCCTCTCCCAATCTGACATTTCCTTAGATTGAATAACCTATGTGATTTAAATGTGAAACAATCCTCTCCAATCTGACATTTCTTAGATTGGTGTACTAGACTAATATTTAGAGGTAATAACTTGAATAATAGTAAAGAAAATGCTACTGAAATAACAGTGTTAATGGTAATAGAGGAAGTATCCGCCAATTCCCCAGAAACGATGTTGTACATCGTGTACATTGGTCCTGGCCAATTACTGTAACTCAAAATTTCAAGACCGTCAACAGCCATGCCAATTCCTTAGTACACCACAACCAAGCAGTCCACATGTGGCTGTTGATACAGAATCTATCTGAGTCCAACTTGTCTGCCAGAGGCCATGGAAGATGGAGGCACCACACACACAGGAAGCTTAATGCATAAGGAACATTTGTATTGTTGTCATCATTAGGCGGCGCAACAGCCTGTATG
The DNA here is from genome assembly GCF_002910315.2 of Salvelinus sp. IW2-2015. Lineage (NCBI taxonomy): Eukaryota > Metazoa > Chordata > Actinopteri > Salmoniformes > Salmonidae > Salvelinus > Salvelinus sp. IW2-2015. Next base: position 14,088,591 of record NC_036857.1, on the reverse strand, counting down.
TTGCCCAATGTGACTCCATGTATGCTGGCAATTTAACTGTTGCTTCTCTTAATGTGACCTTAAATGGACATATTTCATTCTGGGCTCTGAGTTTTTTTGGTGCTCGTTCTCTCGCGCTCCTCTTTCTCTCGGATAAATGGTCACACATACTGTCACCTATGCCACCTGCTCTGCGGCCTGTTCTGTCGGCCAATAATACACTGGAGCCTGGACGCTCGCTTTTTTCTCCCCCTTTCTCTGTCGTGAGCGTACTTATATTCTCGTTTCCTCTCCCTGTCTTTTTTCTCTCATAACCAATCCTTTTGCTGCGATACCTTACCAACGCTCCCACAGGAAGTTCCAGTTCCCAACTTATCTTCTCTTTCTTTTCTTCCTCCCATCCCCTCTCCCTCTGTTCCCTTGTGCTGGTGTGGAAGAGCTCAGTCCGTGTAGCAGCAAGCCTATATGAGATGCTATGTTTGTGCCCTCCACCTTTCCCTCTGTGCCTGTGGCCCTCCACCTTCCTCTGTTTTTGCTGTGGCCCTACACCTTCCCTCTGTGCTGTGGCCCTGCCCCTTCCCTCTGTGGCTTGTGGCCCTCCACCTTCCCTCTTGTGCTGTGGCCCTCCCCTTCCTCTGTGGCTGTGGCCTCCCACCTTCCCTCTGTGCGTGTGGCCCTCCACCTTCCCTCTGTGCTGTGACCCTCCACCTTAACCCCCTGTGCTGTGGATCCGACCTCCACCTTCCCCCTGTGCTGTGGCCTCCACCTTCCTCTGTGCTGTGGACCTCCACCTTCCTCTGTTGCTGTGGGGGGGGGGGGCCCCCCCCCCCCACCTTCCCTCTGTGCCTGTGGCCCTCCAACTTCCCTCTGGTGCTGTGGACCTCCACCTTCCCTCTGTGCTGTGGCCTCCCACCTTCCCTCTGTGCCGTGGACCTCCCACGCTTCCCTCTGTGCCGTGGACCTCCAACCTTCGCCTCTGTGCCGTGGACCTCCAACCTTCCCCTCTGTGCCGTGGACCGCTCCACCTTCCCCTCCTGTGCCGTGGACCTCCACCTTCCCTCTGTGCCGTGGACCTCCACCTTCCCTTGTGACGTGGACCTCCCTTCCCTTGTGCCCGGGCCCTCCACCTTCCCATCTTGTGCTGTGGGTCTCCACCTTGCCTCTGTGTGGTAGTTCAAAACAACACCCCTAGCATCCAGATGGAAGGCAGTGGGAAAGTTATAGGTAGGGTAGCAGCCGAGGTTAGACGGACAGAGAGAGGTCGTGCCAAATAAGCAAAGCATAAGTGACTGACTGTGTGAAGCGGAGGACAGACTGAACATGCTGCAGGCAGGGAGAGAGAACAGACCAGGGGAGAGGCAGACAGGCAGGGAGACATGCAAGGGGGCAAGTCAAGGGATAGAGGCAGACAGGGAGACATGCAAGGTGGCGCAGTTCAGGGAGATGGGGCCTACAAGGTGGCAGGCAGGGTGGCAGTCCTGCCATGCAGAGGAGGAAGGGCAGGCAGGGAGAGGGGCAGACTGCAGGGGGACTGTAATGGGGCGGGGGGACAGAACAGACAATGCTGCAGCCAGAGAGAGGGGCCGACAGGGTGGCATGCAGGGGGAGAGGCAAGAGGGGAGGAAGGCGGCAGGGAGAAAGGCAGACAGAGGCAGGGGGACTGTATGGGGCTCCCCACCTCCTGGTTACTGTGAAGCGGCTCCCCACCCCCTGGTTCCTGTTGATGGCGGCTCCCCAACCCCTGGTTCCTGTGAGCGGCTCCCCACCCCTGGTTCCTGTGAGCGGCTCCCCACCCCCTGGTTCCTGTGAAGCGGCTTTCCCACCCCTGGTTCCTGTGAAGCGGCTTCCCACCCTGGTTCCTGTGAAGCGGCTCCCCACCCCCTGGTTCCTGTTGAATGCGGCTCCCCACCCCTGGTTTTTCTGTGAAGGCGGCTCCCAGCCCCCTGGTTTCCTGTGAGCGGCCTCCCACCCCCTGGTTCCTGTGAAGCGGCTCCCCACCCCCTGGTTTCCTGTAAAGCGGCTCCCCACCACCTGGTTCCTGTGAAGCGGCTCCCCACCCCCTGGTCCTGTTTGGAAGCGGCTCCCCAGCCCCTGGTTCTGTGAAGCGGCTTCCCCACCCCCTGGTTCCTGTGAAGCGGCCTTCCCCACGACCTAGTTCCCTGTGAAGCGGCTCCCTCACCCCCTGGTTCCTTGTGAACGGCTCCCACCAACCCGCCTGTTCCTGTGAACGGCTCCCCAACCTTGCTTGGGGGGCCCTGGTTCCCTGTGAAGACTCCCCACTCCCCTGGTTCCTGTGAAGCGGCTCCCCACCCCCTGGTTTCCTGTGAAGCGGCTCCCCACCCCCTGGTTCCTGTCAAGCGGCTCCCCACTGGTTCCTGTCAAGCGGACTCCCCACCCCCTGGTTCTGTCAAGCGGCTCCCCACCACCCTGGTTTCCTGTCAAGCGCTTCCCACCCCTGGTTCCTGTGGAAGCGGCTTCCGCCACCCCTCTGGTTTCCTGTGAAATCGGCTCCCCACCCCCTGGTTCCCTGTGGCGGCTCCCACCCTCTGGTTCCTGTGATGCGGCTTCCCCACCCCCTGGTTCCTGTGATGCGGCTTCCCCACCCCCTGGTTTCTGTGAAGCGGCTTCCCGCACCCGCCTGGTTCCTGTGAAGCGGCTCCCACCCCCCTTGGTTCCTGTGATGCGGCTCCCACCCCTGGTTTCTGTTGAAGCGGGCTGCCCACCCCCTGGTTCCTGTGAAGCGGCTCCCCACCCCTGGTTTTCCTGTCAAGGCGGCTCCCCACCCCTGGTTTTTCCTGTGAGCGGCTTCCCCAGCCCCTGGTTTCCTGTCAAGCGGCTTCCCCCACCCCCTGGTTCCTGTCAAGCGGCTCCCCACCCCCTGGTTCCTGTCAAGCGGTCTCCCACCCCCCTGGTTTCCTGTGAGCGGCTCCCCACCCCCTGGTTCTGTGACCTACGGCTCCCACCCCCTGGTTCCTGTGAAGCGGCTCCCCACCCTCTTTGGTTTCCTGTGATGGCGGCTCCCCACCGGTTTGACACCCCTGGTTCCTGTGATGGCGCGGCTCCCCACCCCCTGGTTTCTGTGAAAGCGGCTCCCCAACCCGCCTGGTTCCTGTGGGAAGCGGCTCCCCACCCTGGTTCCTGTGATGGCGGCTTCCCCCCCTGGTTTCTGTGAAGCGCTCCCCACCCCCTGGGTTCCGTGAAAGCGGCTCCCACCCCCTGGTTCCTGTCAAGCGGCTTCCCCACCCCTTGGTTCCTGTGAAGCGGCTTCCCCACCCCTGTTCTGTGATGCGGCTCCCCACCCCCTGTTCCTGTGAGCGGCTCCCACCCCCTGGTTCCTTGATGCGGCTTCCCCACCCCCTGGTTCCTGTGAAGCGGCTCCCCACCCCCGTGGTTCCTGTCAAGCCCCACCCTTTGACGGCTCCCACCCCCGTGGTTCCTGTGATCGGCTCCCCACCCCTGTTCTGGATCTCCCCCCTGTCCGGTCATATATCAATGACAACATTTTTTGTGACGTTTTTGACTTCTGCTAGGTTTTGTCGGCGTTCGGCACAGAAAAACATTTCTGGAAGCAAGCGACGAAGTTCGGCCGGAAAGTTTACGGCTCCTAATCGTCGGTGATTGGTCGACATAGTACGAGATTCTTCAATAATCTTTGTTGTCAATTCAACGAGAGCCGACTGCATTTCAGGCACATCTTTCATTAAGAAACCATGTAGGTTTGTGGTAAAATGCGTGACTAAAACGTCAATGAAATGTCAAAATTAATGAACAGAATTTCATGAAGTTATCTTCGATTAATTCTGGAACTATTTTGAGGAAGCGTATTACTGGCTACGGCGTCTCAAAAAATTGACAAACAGTACTATTTCCGATGTTTTTTTTCTCCCTTTTTCAAGTGTAGGTTCTTTTAAGGGAGTATATGCGAGCACACTCGTTGGATAGCCGAGTTCAGTTCGGTTGGCGCCTAGGCCTAGACGAAGCATGCTGACTCCTTAAGGCTGTCACTGTCAACAAAAAGCTGCTCCCCATCAAAGACAACAGGTCTTAAGAGTTTTGTGTGTGTTTTTCTTTTTTGTATGTGTGTATCTGTGTTGGTTGGTGATAATAGCAGGGAAAGTCTGTTTGTACAGCAGTAAACAAATCCAGCACATTGTTTTTTTCCCCTGCTTTCCTTTTGCTGTGTCACTCAACAGGAACATGTTCTGAACATGGATTTTGAAATGTTTATCAGTGTCAATTACCCAGTCATGCCCCTTTCATTTGCTGAGACTGTTTATGTAAACAGAGAAATGTGAGCTAAGAGACTTGAGCGAAGTAAAGGCATGTCTATGGAGTGTGTGGCAAAGTTGAGCATGGGGAAATGGCCTACTCTTTGGATGAGAGGAGACTTCCATATTGTTCAAGCTAGCAATCTTTTATAGGGCTGCTTCTACCTCTTCTTTCTTCTCCCTCCCACCCTCTTGTTTCTAGCTCTTTCCTCCACAAGGGGAGGGGATTGTAAAAATGTGTTTTAGTGTGTGTGCAGCCTCCACGTGAGTGTTTGTAAATGATCCGGGAAGGTGTGTGTTTGAGAAAGTCCCGGGACCTGGCTCCACCACGTTTGTTTTGAGCGCCCCCACCTCTCTTACTTTTTCTCATTCCATCTGTTCCCTCTGTCCGAATGACTCTTACCTCCTTTACCTAAGCAGCCTCACTGAGGAGGGGCCTGCTGACATCATGGCGACATGGGTGTCAGTTGGTGGGGCGACTCTCCCGGTGGAGGGGTGTTTGTGACGGCCAGACAGAGCTGGGCTTGCTTTCAGCCCCTCATTGTTTTTATAATTGTCCCTTGTGTCTGTGGCTCTGCTTACAGAACCCATGCTCTCAATATCTCTGGAAGTCTGGGGCAAGTGTGGCAGAGTGGAGCTGACATGGATACTCTGGCTTGGCAAGAGACAGAGATGAAGACCCATTCTAGAGTAGAGGATATCATTGCTTATACAGAGAGGTCATGGGGTAAAAGTGTTCTCAACCTGTTTGGGGGTTTGAGTTCTACTGATGTCTTGGGTGTCTTGGCTAGGAGGAGGTGGAAATCTTGAGTAAGGGGGAATCTCGCTTTAGCAGTAGCTGATAGCCGTGGAGAGAGGTTTCATACATTTTATTGTATTGTCAAGTTTTGGTCTATTGTTTTTATATTTTCTCTGTTTTTTCTCTTCTCCATCCTTCAAGAGTGCATATGTTTAGACGTGACATGTCCTTTATCATTTGGCCACATCATCCTCCTAACTAAATGATTAAGTTCGTACTTCTTACATGATCAAGGATGCAGACAATTGAAATATTTCCATTGTTTTCTGTCTTTCGAGCGCCCCTGCCTGCAGTCTCTCCCTGTTTTACACGGCACACATGCTGCTCCTTCTTCCCAGCCGGCATCTCTGCTCTTTCTCTCCCTCTCTTCCGTAACTAGGGTAGCGGTGTGCGTATGTAGACAGCCCCCCTGACGAGGCCCCAGCTCCAGCATGAAAGGTTATGTAATGACTTTTTAGTAGAGTATCCTGGTTGTCAGAAGCCTGACTCGACTCATATTGCCGCTTAGGACAGGGATGAGCTAGCGTACTGCCACTCACTCATCCTGTCAATCAGTTAGTAGGGGGAAAAAAACTCCTCAGATAACCGGTAACGCCAAAGACCAAAAGTAGAACAAGAAGCCAGGTTCTGCCTTACAGCTTTTAGGCAAAGACTTTTTTCACTAGAGAAGTGAGTTAGTGAGTTTCGGAGCAGACGGCGGTAGTCAGGCCACCTGTTCCCCAGCCTCAGAGACGGGTAACAGAGAGAGTGAGAGAGACTACAAGAGAGAAGCGGCAAGCGGGGGGTAGCATCACCACCCCCCCTCCCCACGGAGATTCTAAAGCATGCTGCTGCTGGAGGAGGCGGAGACCTTTGCAGGTAGGTGACCCCTGAACCCTGCTGGCACCCGGATCTCTTGGTGGGAGGGGAGTGTCACTGACTCTTAGGACAGCAGCAGGTGGGGTGATGTGGTGGGGTGATGTGATGACTGAGGAGGAACTTTCAGGCTGAATCAATGATTACTGGAGAACGATGTGTGGATTAAATAATTTGTTGTTAGTGAGATCTGAATGATGTATGATGAAGAACCAGGGGTGTTATAACATTGTAGTTCAGAACCAGGGTGTTATATGTTAGCATTGTAGTTCAGAACCAGGGTGTTTATACATTGTAGTTTCAGTAACCAGGGTTGTTATACAATTGTAGTTTCAGAACAGGGTGTTATACATTGTAGTTCAGAACCAGGGGTGTTGTATACAGTTGTAGTTCAGAACCAGGGTGTTTGTTAACATTGGTAGTTCAGAACCAGGGTGTTATACATTGTAGTTCAGAACCAGGGTGTTATACATTGTAGTTCAGAACCAGGGGTGTTGTATACATTGTAGTTCAGAACCAGGGGTTGTTATACATTGTAGTTCAGAACCAGGGTGTTGTTATACATTGTAGTTCAGAACCAGGGTGTTGTTATACATTGTAGTTCAAGAAACCAGGGTGTTGTTATACATTGTAGTTCAGAACCAGGGTGTTTGTTTATACATTGTAGTTCAGAACAGGGTGTTGTTAAATACATTGTAGTTCAGAACCAGGTGTGTTATACATTGAGTTCAAGAACCAGGGTGTGTTATACATTGTAGTTCCAGAACCAGGGTGTTTATACATTGTAGTTCAGAACCAGGTGTTTAGTATAACAACACCCTGGTTTCTGAACTACAATGTATAAACCCTGGTTCTGAACTACAAATGTATAACACCCTGGTTCCTGAACTACAATGTATAACACCCTGGTTCTGAACTACAATGTTATAGACACCCTGGTTCTGAAGCTACAATGTATAACAACACCCTGGTTTCTGAACTACAATGTATAACAACACCTGGTTCTGAACTACATGTAAACACCTGGGTTTCTGAACTACAATGTAATAACAACACCCTGGTTCTGAACTACATGTATATAACAACACCTGGTTCTGAAACTACAATGTATACACCCTGGTTCTGACTACAATGTATAACACCCTGGTTCTGAAACTACAATGTATAACACCCTGGTTCTGAACTAACAATGTATAACAACACCCCTGGTTCTGAAAACTACAATGTAATAACAACACCCTGGTTCTGAACTACAAGTATACCACCCTGGTTTCTGACTACAATGTATAACATCCTCTGGTTCTGGAACTCAATGGTAATAACACGGTGTTATACATTGTAGTTCAGAACCAGGGTGTTTTACATTGTACTTACTGTCTGTGAATTGGAGTTGTTTTGTAACGGTGTGCAACAGCGTTGTATAACGCTCCCTACTTATGCATCAGTTTGACACCAGCCATCCTTTCATTCAATATGTTTCTCTCTCATTTTGTCTTTCATGTTCTCTGTTAGGAGCTCGCAGATGTTTTATTTGATGTAGGGGCTCTTTGACCGTTTCTACGGTAACCTAAACAGGTGGCAGTGGGAGGATTTGGTGTTTGGTGAAACAGTACTAGTCAGTCTGAATGGGTGCAGCACGAGGAACAACATATGGTCATACGGTCATTATATTGTAGTCATTTAGCACAGTGTTTCTTGAACTCGGTCCTGGCGCCTGCATCATCAAGCTTGGATTATTTGAATCAGCTGAGTAGGGCTAGGGCAAAAACCATATGTGGACCCAGGTGGGGCGCCAGGACCGAGTTTGGGAAACCATGTTTTAGCAGACTTCTTAACCCTAATTGCTCCTGTAAGTATCTCTGGATAAGTGCCTTGCTGAAGAGCACGTAGACAGATTTTTTAGCTAGTAGGCTCGGGGACTCAAACCAGCAACCTTTTGGTTACTTTCCCAATGCTCTTAACTGCTAGACTACCAGCTGCCTGGTTAACAACTCTGTCACGATCACACTTTGTAGAACGCTCTGACAATGTCCCCAACATGTGATCTGCTGAACTCCAGAGATCCTAGGATGTGTCCTGATGATTCTAAGGTGTCACTACACTTGTCTACCCTACAATGCCAAAACATGTTATTTAACACCTCTGCATTAACATGCTTGCATCCAAGATGAGCTGTATAATAGTGTGAGCAACTGAAACCGCCTCAGATTTCCCATGTTTTAAGTGAACCCTTAGCATGGTGGTGTTTTCAGAAACGAGCCCCCCTCCCGGTCAGAGTGGAGTGTTAGTCACACAACGTGAGGTGTTATAGAAGCACCCTCCCTGCCTTTTGCTGACCCGGGTCATGGTAATCTCTCCAGTCTGAGAGATACTGGCCTATTAAAGCACTAGATCAATATCCAAACACTGGGGATCGCACAGCCACGCTGCCACCCCCCTCAACACTCCACTAACACTCCTCCTGTCCCTGTTCAACAGGGCTGTCAGGCTAGTTATGCAAGGCGTGTCCTCCTCTCCTTTCCTCTGCAAGGCGTGTCCTCCTCTCCTTTCCTCTGCAAGGCGTGTCCTCCTCTCCTCTCCTTTCCTCTGCAAGGCGTGTCCTCCCTCCTTTCCTCTGCAAGGCGTGTCCTCCTCTCCTTTCCTCTGCAGCGCGTGTCCTCCTCTCTTTCCTCTGCAGGCGTGTCCTCCTCTTCCTTCCTCGCAAGGTGCCCTCCCTGCAAGGCGGTCCCCCTCCTTTCCCTGCAAGGCGTGTCCTCCTCTCGCTTTCCTCTGCAAGGCGTGGTCCTCCTTCTCCTCTGCAAGGCTGTCCTCCCTCCTTTCCTTCTGCAAGCGTGTACTCTCTCCTTTCCTCCTGCAAGGCATTTCCTCCTCTCCTTTCCTCTGCAAGGCAATGTCTCCTCTCCTTGTCCTCTGCCGGCGGTGTTCCTACTCTCCTCGTCCTTTTCCTCGCAAGGCGTGTCCTCCTCTCCTCTGCAACGGCGTGTTTCCTCCTCCTGCAAGGCGTGTCCCCCTCTTTCCTCTGCAAGGCGTGTTCCTCCTCTCCTTTCTCTGCAAGGCATGTCCTCCTCTCCTATTCCTCTGCAAGGCGTGGCCTCCCCTCCTTTCTTGCAAGGCGTGTCCTCCTCTCCTCTCCTTTCCTCTGCAAGGCATGTCCTCCTCTCCTTTCTCTGCAAGGCGTGTCCCTCCTCTCCTTTCCTCTGCAAGGCGTGTCCTCCTCTCCTCTGCCGCGCGTGTCCTCCTCCTTTCCTCTGCAAGGCCTGTCCCCTCTCCTCTCCTTTCCTCTGCAAGGCATGTCCTCCTCTCCTTTCCTCTGCAAGGCGTGTCTCTCTCTCCTTTCCTCTGCAAGGCGTGTCCTCCTCTCCTCTGCAAGCGTTCCTCCCTCCTTTCCTCTGCAAGGCGTGTCTCCTCTCTCTCCTTCCTCTGCAGGCGTGTCCTCCTCTCCTCTGCAAGGCGTGTCCCCCTCCTTTCCTCTGCAAGGCGTGTCCTCCTCTCTTTCCTCTGCAAGGCGTGTCCTCCTCTCCTCTCCTTTCCTCTGCAAGGCGTGTCCTTTGTTTTACAGTATTTATTCCAGAATTCGTTTGTTTAATTTTTTCGGAATATTTTTTTTTGCAGAATAGCTTTGTTTTTCTGATTTTGCTTTGTCTATTTCTAGATCAGAAGGATAGATCTTGCAGTAAAAAAAAAAAAAAAAAATGGGGGGGGGGACTGATCAAGTTGCCTGAGATGTTTACATGGAAACTGATGAGCAGCTGTCTGCCTCAGGTTGTTTCCTGTGTAAGCAATTGTAAAACACAACAGCTGTAAAACAACTTTTTGGGGTCGAAACACACATACAAAGACTTAGAATACCTTGTTCTAGGGGAAGGGCTGCCATACATTGTTGATGGGAACAGAAGATATGGTTTTGTTTGTGAATGCACATTGTAGCAATTAAAGTCTGTTATGTGGGTAGTTTATGTGATTGGGTGTGTACTTTATTAGGTGTGCGCGTGTGTGTACGGGATGTGCGGTTCTTGGGCTTGTGTAACAGCCAGAGGCTGCCGTTACATAAGCGTCCCTCTGCCTGAGTCCATGCTCATTGCTCTGTTGGTGTGTGTGTCTACAGGGGGTAGGAAATAGAGGCAAAATGTGTCATCTTATTGGGCTAACTTGCCACGGGGGGGGGGCGACTAACCTTTGAGCTCATAGATTTCGACACAGTCTATTGACCCCTTAGTTATCCTTTTCATGGCTGCAGTACTAAGACTTCTTCGGGTTGGCACATATTGACCTCTCGCACATCGAATTTACACAGGAACCTTAATATTAAGTTGGTAAGTGCTGAATGTGTCTTTGTAAATAATCTCTGGCTCGCATGGTCTGTGTGTAATGTATACCCACTTGCAAAGGGTTAATCAAGCTTATTACAACTCCTGGTCAATGGTACTGGTAAATATTTTGTCCTGAGGTAAACCTCTGTGAAAGGTGGCCCTGTATTGGAGCTTCCGGCAGTTTCCCCGCTCCGTGACCTGTAGTCGCCCAGCGAACACGTGTTGCTGCTGTGATGCTGAGCGTAGGGGCTTCTCTGGTTTGCATACACTGGACTGAGAGTAATCTATAATCTCCTTACTGGCGTAGATGAAGAGAGGGAGACCACTTCACTAGTGTACTTTATCTTTTTTTTCTTTCTTTTTTTTTGTGGGTCAGTGGCTCGCTCACCCTTTTGTGCTCCTAGTGGATCTAAGGCCCTCAATCAGAAGCACTGAGTTTGTTTCTCTGATTCTGGCTCAGTGGTTTGTGGGATTTGTAGAATTAGTCATTCTAATTATGTGGTTTGATTTCCCACCTCGCTCTGGTAAATGTTCTGGTATGGCTGCCTGGGCGTGTACTGGATTAGGTTTAGTTGGCGCAGTCCCGCACCTGCCTGCAGACCTGTTGTGTAACTCCGTGGGTCAGAGCGAGCTTCAGCAGCACTGTATGAAGTAGGAACATGACATACACACATATATGCCAGGCTGCCAGGAAACGGGGCCTCTGAAACATTACACTCATGTAATTCATGGACCTGGATCAGACTTGGCACCAGTGTTGCATGTCCACTCCACTCAGATGATATGGATTCTGAGAGCTTTGAACGTTGTTTCTCAACTGAGTCCTCACATATTTGATCTATACCAACATTCAGTGCCTTGATGATTATTTGACGAGTTGAATCAGGTGTGCTAGTGGTTGAATAGATCAGGTTGGCAATGTGAAACGACTGGGTTAAGAAACGCTGGGTTAGAAAGTGCATTGGAGAAGAGGAAGTGAATTAACTCTTTCCAGATAATTCATTGTCTGAGTGGCACAGGGAGACCATGATGACCTTGAGCCATTGTTGTTTACCAGTCAGTTCCTCTTCCTCTTGTTGTCATGGCGCCCCCTGGTATTCATCAGGGCACACTGCCTGTCCCGGCCGGATTGGTAATTGTCGGTCTTTGATAATCAGCACTACGCAAATGCTGATTCTCTGCCGTAGGAACGGTGTGACTTTAGCTAAACACTGCCTGTAAAGCAGCGTTACATAAACAACCAGGGTAACATCACATTGTGTAACCCTGTGGCTTTCTGAAGGCGCCCCCCCCATCCTCTACCCTACACCCCTCCCATCCAAGATACCCCAGAAGAAGCAGTCGGGGAGGGGGAGAGGAAAGGAGGGAGGGGGGGAGAGAGAAGCGCTGCTTATGTAAATGTCAGGCTCCTTCAGGAAGCACAGTATACATTCAAGTCGTGATTGTGAAAGAGCAGGATGTGAAAACATGGACTGCACTCTCCATGCTTCTGGAATGAATTAGGACATCGCTGTGGTGTGTCATCGCTGTGGTGGTCTTTGTGTGTTTCCCAGGCTTATGTAAAATAGTCTTTGTTGTGAGTATTGCTACAGTGTTGCATGGAGGCCAACTCCCCTTTATCTCACTGGCTATTATGATTGGACGACTGCCATGGCTTGCTGTGTGTAAAGTGTCGTTGCCACAGAGTTAGTCCACTCCCTCTCTGAGAGAGAGAGAGTTTATTTATTTTTTATTGTTCACTACCATTCGGAAGGAGTTTTTGTTTTCCGAAGTCCTGTCTTTGATGAATGGAACCTTCTTTTGGTTGTGTAACATAATTGTGTTCCCACTGTCTAGTGGAATGGTGCTGATGTTCTCCTCAACTCGCCTAGTCAGAGGCACCTATAACAGTAGAAATCCATGATCGCTTGACGATATACACTCAGTTGCCAGTTTTAGGTACACACATCTAGTACTAGGTCAGACCTTCCTTATCCCCCGGAACACCCTGAATTCTTCAGGGCATTGATTCTACAAGGAGTCGGAAACGTAACACTGGGCTGTTGGTCCATGCTGACGCGATGGAATCAGGTAATTGCTGCAGATTGGACGGCGGTACATTCATACTGCGAACAGCCCGTTCCATCTCATCCCAAAGATGCTCTATTCGGATTGGCCAGCAACAATGTTCAGATAGATGTGCTGTGGCACTCAATCGTTGCTCAGTTGGTATAAAGGGACCTATCTTGTGCCAGGAAAACATTCCCCACACCAGTACACCACTGCGTGCACTGTTGACACCAGGCAGGATGGGTCCATGGACTCATGCTGCTTATGTCCAACCCTGACTCTGCCATCAGCATGACGCAGCAGGAACCGGGATCCTTTGCACCAGGCAATGTTTTTCCACTCCTCAATTGTCCAGTGTTGGTGATCACGTGCCAACTGTAGCCGCTTCTTTTTGTTTTTAGCTGATATGAGTGGAACCCGGTGTGGTCGTTTGTTCCAATACCCCATCCGTGACAAGGATAGATTAAAAAAAAAAAWTTWAAAAAATGAATATCCGAAACATACAATATACTTGCAGTGAAGCCGCTCAACAGCAACATCATACCAGTCATCCAACAGACTCCCATTCAGATCGACACACAGAAGCATCCAGGGTCAATGCCCTGCTCAAGGGCACGTTGACATTTCTCCCACCAGGCCAAAAAATGTGAACCTGAACCCTCSAAGATCCCCACCCACAGTTCCCCAATAGCTGTCCCTCACCCATTCCCTCAGCCCATCCCACTTATCTCTGCTGGCCACCCTTTTCGGATTTCTACGCAACATATATCTTTCAACTATGCTGTGATGTTTGACGTACAATTTCAATCTATCTAATTGAATAGAATCCACAGATTGCGAGTTGAAGATAAATACTTTTACTAAGAGTATTAGTATATTAGTAAATGACTGACCCGGTCTCTCCAGATCTCCTAACAGTACTATTTCTAGGGTCAATTTTAGATCAATGCTATGCATTTTCAGCCATTCCTGAACCTGAGACCAGAAACAGGCTACCTGAGGGCAATACCAAAATAAATGGTCTATTGATTCTGTATCCTCACAACAAAATCTGCAGCGCTTYGATGATTTTATGCCCCAAATATTCAAMATTTTGTTGGTGGCAAGAATTCTATATAATAATTTTAGCTGAAAATCACGAAGTTTTGAATCTTGCGTTTTATATATCAACTCATACACCCTGTACCATGGAATCGGTACATCAAATCTCTTCCCAACTATTTTGCAATCTGTATGGCACAGTTATCAACATCCTGGTCCTCAAATTAAACTGGTATACTTTCCTATTTATGATATTTTTATTCCTCCACCAGTTTTGATCCTTTATATTGTGCAAACAGACCAGTTCCCTGCCGCCTCCATTTTTGGGGTAATGCTGTAATAAATTGGTTGTACTCATGGATTGAGCAGACATTCCTGTACAATTCTGATAACTCTGTGAAGGACATAACTTCCAATTTACAATATCATTTAAGAACAAAATACCCTTTTCAAACATCTTTCCCATAAATACAGGTATTTTATCAACCAGCACATTTGAGTTCAGCCATAATATTTGTTGTATCTTTTCAGGGGGATGAAATTGAAATTGTAGCCAGCTCTAAAATATTTGTTTGAAAAAGAGAGACTTTTTTTAAAGTATCATTTTCAATTAATCGAAAATGATACATGGCAATCTGCACAAAGCCAAAAAGGCAATTTTTAAACAATGGATGAGCTTTTCTTAGTAATCTACTTGAGAACCATTTAGGGTTCAAGTAAAACTTTTGAATAAGTAGAGGTTTAGTGGTTTTATATTTAATAACCTCAACCCACCCAATTCATATTCATTATGTAGATAGGCACGCTTTATTTTGTCTGGTTTAGCGTCCCAGATAAAGCAAAATATTTTTTGCTCATATGATTTGAAAAATGAATCAGGAGTAGGCAGCACCATAAGTAAGTGAGTAAACTGAGATAGGATTAAGGAGTTAATCAGGGCAATTTTCCCATAAATAGACAGGTATTTACCTCTCCATGGTTGCAGGATCTATTTCTATTGAAATTCATTGTGGCGAGCTTATTTATATATTTTGTGATATGAATACCAAGTATGTCTACTTCACCATCAGCCCACTTTATAGGTAAAGAACCAATACGTAACACTTATCATAATTAGGTTTTAGTCCAGAGAGTACAGAAAAGTTATCTAGATCTTTAATGAGACATTGCAGGGATCTAGCATGCAGACTTAATATAAAACTTGTCATCGGCATACATGGACACCTTTTGTTTTTAAACCTTGGATTTCTAATCCTCTAATGTTATTGGATCTGATTTTAATAGCTAGCATTTTGATGGCCATAACGAATAGATATGGTGACAGCGAACACCCTTATTTAACTCCTCTTGACAWTTCAAAACTCTCTGAGAAGTAGCCGTTATTTACTATTTTACACGTGGGGTTGCTATACATTATTTAGACCCATTTAATAAGAGAATCACCGAAATTGAAGAAATCCAGGCATTTATAAATAAAATCCAGTCTTACTTTATCAAATGCCTTTTCAAAATCTGATATAAATACCAGGCCTGGCTTCTTAGATGTTTCATGATGTTCTATTATTTCTAGTAGTTATAGTATATTATCCCCAATGTATCATCCATGTAAAAAAACCTGTCTGATCAGGATGAACAATACCTGGTAAAACCTTTTTAATTCTGAGTGTTATGCATTTCGCTAGTATTTTTGCATCACCACATTAAAGTGTAAGGGGCCTCCAGTTTTTTAGATAGACTGGGTCTTTATATTTGCCATCTGGGTCTTGTTTTTAATGAGATAAAACAGACCTTCAGACTACCATTTCTATAGGAGTAGTTTAAAAAATCTAACAATGGAGCTTTTAGTATATCAAAAAAGGCTTGATATACCTCTACTGGTATGTCATCAAGCCCTGGCGTTTTTCCAGACTGAAAGGATTTAATWGCTTCAAAAAGTTCTTCCTCTGTAATTTGGCCTTTGCACTGATCTTTTCTGTACATTTGTTAATTTTTATATTTTTTATATTATTTGGAAAGAATTCCTTACCGTAATCTTCATTCAGTGGGAGAGGATGGGATGGAAAAGAACATCTGCCTAAAATAATTAGCTTCCTCTTTTAAAATATAATTTGGAGAATCATCGATGACTCTGTCTTCAGTAACGAGTTTCTGCAAATTATTTTTGTTCGCGTTCCTGTATTGGAGATTCAGGAAGAATTTTGTGCATTTTTCTCCATATTCCATCCAGTTTGCTTTATTTTTGTAATAGATCACATTAGATCGTTCTTGAATAAGTTCCTCAAGTTCTTTTTGTTTTTCTTCTAACTTATTTTGTATCTCTGTAGTATTGTTTTTATTGCTGTCTACTTGTACTATTAGTTCATGGATTTCCCTTGTTAGTCGTGTCTCTTTAGCCAGAAACTGCTTTTTTTATTTTTTATTATTGATGAATATTGAATTGAATGACCTCTGAAGGTACATTTAAAGGTATCCCAAACAATAAGGGGATTTGCTGAATCTATATTATACTGAAAAAAATCAGTTATAAATTATTTTGTCTTAGTTAAAAAATAAGTTGTCCTCCAGTAAACTTTGATTAAATTTCCAATATCCCCGTCCACGTGGAAAATCTATAAGTTATGTGAATGCCAATTWGATGATGATCCGATCACATTCTGTCTCCTATTAAAACTTTGTTAACATTTTGATGAAAGAGACAAGAAAGTAGTCAAGATGACTAGCTTGATTAGGTCTCCTCCATGTATATCTCACTAGGTTGGGATTTTTTAGTCTCCAAATATCCACTACTTTTAATGTGTCCATAATATTTGTGATTTCCTTAAGGGCACGGTGATAGTTTGTAGAGTGATTACCTTTACGGTCCATTGAGGTACTTAGCACTGTGTTATAGTCTCCTACCATAATGATTTGATCATTTGTTGCCTGTAAGTTCAATAAATTGGTATAAATGTTTTCAAAGAAGTATGGATCATCCATATTTGGACCATATAGATTAATGAGCCAAATCTATTTTTCGTACACTTTCATGTTCAAAAAGATCCATCTTCCTTGCTTCCTGACTATTTGCACATTCAGATCGACATTTTTGTTAATTAATATCATCACACCTTTTGAGTTCCTTTAAGGATGTAGAGTGAGTTTCCTGTTAACAGTGTATGTTATATTCCTTTTCTTTTAGCCACGTAAAGACAGATCTTTTTTTTAATAATCTGCTAAACCGTTACAATTGTAACTGGCTATACTTATTTCACCCCTTACCATAACTAGATACTATTCTCAGTCTAAATTGACYATAATTAGTGCTTGTAAAGTTACTGCCATCAGAGGTATTATGACAGTCAAAATTAGAGCTTTCAAATGTCTGATATTTAGAATTCAAGAAATAGGTTCTAGCAATATTTGTTTTATTCCCTTGCCTGTTTGCCTGTGAGCCAATGCCACAGATGTTAGAAAATTGAGACAAGATATTGTGTGTTGTAAATCTGAGTAGGTTGATGTGTATGATATTGGATGTGATTTAGTGAGAGTGTGTACGATGTCTGTTTAAGAGTAAGACTATAATGTGTGCTGTCCAAATAAATAATAACTCGGCCAATTCGCATGGTTGAGTGTCTATGTGTGTAACATGTAGTGCGTATAGCCTTAATATTCATGATGATAATTGTAATCCATATCGTATCACTGTCATAGTTGCGGCATAATTACCTTTAACATCATTGAAAGACACATCCCAGCATTTCCATAGCAATTGACGTTTCACATGATCATGAAAGAGACCTTGCATTACTCTAGAGACGGCTTCACTACAGTAGAAATGTATTCCGTACAATACGTTATATTTCCCAATGCACCTATTCTGATATCTTCCCCTTGCTTGTTGTAAACATATATAAACTTGTAGACAAATAMATAAAAAAGATAGACAAACAAGAAACATATTAAATTATAAAACTGTTCTCGACAATTGAGAGGAGAGTGAGAGAAGAGAGCGAGATTGTGTATAAGTCTGTATGTGTAAGCGAGTATGTAAATGAGTATGTGTGTGTTCATATCCACTTCATAGTGTTCAGATATTTTTACAGTTCCCATACTTTCTTTTTTTCCGTAACCTAAAGTCCCTATAGAATTTAGTACAGCCATGGTCTTATGGAGCTGTCTTGGAATAGCTGTCCATCTATAAAGAGTTTGTCCACAATGAGAAAGGCACACTTAACCTTCTCCCTCTATTGCCTTTGTACTGGATACAGTCTCTTACGAAGTTCGTTTATCTCCCTTGGAAATTGGTCATTGAGACTGAATTTGGTCCCTTTTTAACGGCTCTAACGAGCCTCTACCCGGGTCCGGGAGCACCCCCATCCCCCCACACACTGATTAGCATAGCTAGCATAGCTTACAAGTAGATAGTAGCATCTAAATATCATTAAATCACAAGTCCAAGACACCAGATGAAAGATACAGATCTTGTGAATAAAGCCACCATTTCAGATTTTTAAAATGTTTTACAGGAAGACAAATATGTAAATCTATTAGCTAAACACGTTAGCAAAATACACCACTATTCTAATCCATCAGTTTCTTACTCCTTCAGGTGCTATCACCAATCGGCTCAACTAAGATATTGATATCCACTAACCAAGAAAAAACCTCTTCAGATGACAGTCTGATAACATATTCATGGTATAGGATAGTTTTTGTTAGAAAAAAGTGCATATTTCAGGTAGAAATCACAGTTTACAATTGCACCGACCATCACAAACGACTAGAATTACTAGATAGAGCAACGTGTATGACCAATTTACTCATCATAAAACATTTCATAAAAATAGACAAAGCATAGCAATGGAAAGACCCAGTTCTTGTGATTTAAGACCATATTTCAGATTTTCTAAGCGTTTTCAGCGAAAACACAATAAATCGATAAGTTAGCATACCACATGTGCAAACGTTACCAGAGCATCGATTCCAGCCAAAGAGCGCTATAACGTAATCACCGCCAAAATATTAATTTTTTCACTAAACCTTCTCAGAATTCTTCCGATGACACTCCTGTAACATCATTTAACAATATACATATACAGTTTGTTCGAAAAGGTGCATATTTAGCCATACAAAACCGTGGTTACACAATAAAATACTAGGAAATCAAGCCTCAATATGTCTGACGTCATCTATCAGAGTGATCTAGTTTAATTGAAAGCTAATCATATACTTGACTAAAAAATACAGGGTTGACAGCAATCGAAAGACAATTTAGTTCTTAATGCAACCGCTGATTTACATTTTTAAAATTATCCTTACTTTTCAATACAGGGTTGGCCAAGTGAAGCTATACCAAACAAAATGGCGAAATATGCGTTTAAAAATATTTCGACAGAAACACGATTTATCATATTAAATATTGCTTACTTTGAGCTGTTCTTCCATCAGATTCTTGGGCAATGTATCCTTTCTATGTTATAAACGTCTTTGGTCGATAGATGTCCTCTGTCCTTCGAAATATCACTAACGATCGAACGGGACCCAAAACGTGTCCAACTTCAGAGTGCACAAACAAGAAATTCCTCAAAATCGCACTAAACGGATATAAATTGCTATAAAACGTTTCAATTAACTACATTATGATGTTTTTAACAACTAAAACGATGAAAACATGACCGGAGAAATATGCTGGTTAGACAACGATTTGGAACGAGGCAAGTCCGATGGCCTTCACGCTTCGGCGCACGACGAGAAAGGGCGGTCCCTAAACATTTTGTGGTTATAAATGGCTGGGATTGTGCAATAGATTTCATTCAAAACGTGATGACGTACAGACACCCAGAGGAAGACGTAGGCAGTGTCGGTTTCTTCATAGCATTCACTGTCGCCTTAAAAACAGACCCCAGATCAGGGGTAAAAATTTCTGAAATCTGAACCCTGTCATGAAAAGTGCTGTAGAAATTGTTCTGTACCACTCAGAGACAAAATTCCAACTTCTATAGAAACTAGAAGGTGTTTTCTATCCATTAAACAATAATATGCATATTGTACGATCAAGAATTTTAGCACGAGGCAGTTTAATTTGGAGACCCAAATATGCTAATGCGGAACAGCACCCCCTATAGTTGCAAGAAGTTAAGCTCCCTCCCCTGCTTTTGATCAGCTCCTTTTGTTGGTAGTGTACAAATTTTGCGAGGATTGGTCAGGGACCCTTGGTCTTGTCGCTCCAACTCCATGAATTCTCTGATCGCGCCTCTGGATTATTGGATGCGTCCTCAGGAATCCCAGAAAAAAAATGGATTTTCACGCATGCTACAACATTGTATGTCTAGTAGCGCCTTCTTCGTACCCTGTTTTGCCATGGTAGACACTCCATGTTGGAATCGTGGATTTTTACCTTGGCTGTGAGTGCCTTGTTCTCTCCTTTAACTTCTAGTTGCACACAATCCCGGATCCGGGCGCACCCTCATCAGTAAAAAAGCTGACTAGCATAGCCTAGCATAGCGCCACAAGTAAATACTAGCATCTAAATATCATGAAATCACAAGTCCAAGACACCAGATGAAAGATACACATCTTGTGAATCCAGCCATCATTTCTGATTTTTAAAATGTTAACAGGGAAGACACAATGTATTTCTATTAGCTAACCACGATAGCAAAAGACACAACTTTTTTTCTCCACCATTTTTTTACTGCATAGGTCGTATCACAAATTCGACCAAATAAAGATATAAATAGTCACTAACCAAGAAACAACTTCATCAGATGACAGTCTGATAACATATTTATTGTATAGCATATGTTTTGTTCGAAAAATTTGCATATTTCAGGTATAAATCATAGTTTTACATTGCACGCACCATCACAACTCTCACCAAAGCAACTAGAATAACTACAGAGAGCAACGTGAATTACCTAAATACTCATCATAAAACATTTATGAAAAATACACAGTGTACAGCAAATGAAAGACAGAATCTTGTGAATCCAGCCAATATTTCAGATTTTTTAAGTGTTTTACAGCGAAAACACAATATAGCATTATATTAGCTTACTACAATAGCCTACCACACAGCCCATCATTATCAACATAACGTTAGCGATAGCAAATAAACCAGCAAAAGATATTCATTTTTTCACTAACCTTCTCAAACTTCTTCAGATGACAGTCCTATAACATCATATTACACAATACATATAGAGTTGTTCGAAAATGTGCATATTTAGCGGCAAATCGTGGTTATACAATGTGAATAGTAGCCAAACTTCAAACAAAATGTCGGGAGAAATCTTGGGAGAGGCACCTAATCTAATCAATAACTAATCATAAACTTGACTAAAAAATACAGGTTGGACAGCAAATTAAAGATACATTAGTTCTTAATGCAACCGCTGTGTTAGATTTTTTAAATGAACGTTACTACGACATACAGCGTGCGTTACAGAGAGACCGTGCCGAAATTAATGGCGGAATTAAAGTTTAACATTTTTCAACAGAAATACAAATTAACAGCATAAATAGTTCTTACTGTTTGATGAGCTTCCATCAGAATCTTGTGCAAGTTGTCCTTTGTCCAGAATCATCGTTGCTCTGGTTGTAGATTGTCGTCTTCAACTTAGGAATTAGCAGCAAACATTAGCTATGTGGCCCAGACGTGTCCAACTCTTCATAAGCAGCACAAAGAAAATTCCGAAAATCGCAATATACTGATATAAACTGATATAACTCGGTTTAAAATAACTACATTATGATGTTTTTAACACTTATATCGAATAAAATCAGAGCCGGATATATCTAAGGCCTATAACGAGAGCTTTTCAGAATGCCATCCTGAGGTCTGTCTTGCGCCATGACGAACGTTGAAAAGAGTGCACCCCCGTTCCAAGAGCCTTTATACGGCCTCAGATCTACTAGCAACCCCATTCCAATTCTCACTGCTTACTGACATCTAGGGGAAATCGTATGCAGTGCATGTCGACTCATAGATTACATGCAAATTAATAAACTGACCCTGGAAAAGAGTGCCCGATTTCAGATTTCTCACTTCCTGACAGCGAAGTTTGCTGCAACTTGAGTTCTGTTTTACTCACAGATATAATTCAAACGGTTTTAGAAACTAGAGAGTGTTTTCTATCCAATAGTAATAATAATATGCATATTGTACGAGCAAGAATTGAGTACGAGGCAGTTTAATTTGGGAATGAATTTTTACAAAGTGAAAACAGCGCCCCCCTATTGAGAAAAGGTTAAGCGTGAGAATTTCACTCTGGCTAAACTCCAAACTCCCCCTCAGCCCTCCTACCTCCTCACACAACTTTTCCAGTGTTGCATGGATTTCAGCCAGAGCACTATCCTCTATTTCAACAGTAAGTAAATCGTCCATGTCTGTAGATTAATCTGTTTTTCTTTTTTTATCGGGTTAAAGTTATTTTGTGAGGTAGTCGGATCTTTCCATGATGGAGTATGTTGTTCCTCCATAGCGTAAAGCTGTTTTTACTCATCGATTTCCCTCAGGATCTCCTTAGTATCCAGGTTGGCTCTTTACTGCAACCAGTTGTTTTACGAAAAGATAACAATTAGTCTTTCCCACRACGACAGGTGTCTATAGTACAGCCAGCTAGAACTCGCGGAATCCACACAAAAAATGGAACACAAACTTGCAGTCCCAGCCGTGAAGGCTAACCGCGTCGTGGAATCCTTAGCAACAAAACTTTAGTTCCGAGTATATTCGATTTTAATTTAAAATATTTTATATAAACAACCAACCGAGTGTAGACAGTACAATGTTCTGTTGCGTACTCTGATGACGTATGTTGCTTGATGAGGTTGAAAGCCCAGCACAAGGACCGATTAGTTGTTCCTTCTGAGATGCCGTTCTGCACACCACTGTTGTACTGTGCCGTTATTTGTCTGTTTTTGTTTTCCACATGACACACTGTCTGTAGGAGCAATCCATTTTCATGAACAGGGTAGTGTACCTAATAAACTAGCCACTAATAAACTAGCCACTGAGTGTAGATTGATGCTGTTCAAATTGTTGTTAACTTGGCCTGATGACGCTTTGGTCTACAACTTTGATTGGGGTGGGGGCCACAAAAAATCTGAACTCCTCATGAGGGGCCACAGTGGCTCGCGGGTCTGCATACCCACATCCATAACCACATGCAGTCAGAGCTGTCCCTAGCCTTTTGGGGGCCCTAAAGGGAAATTCACTCAATTTGTAGTTTTAAAGGAAATTTCCTGCACTACACATTCTGAGTGAGAGTGACTTGCAAAATCAATGAGGTTCCGCTGGTCAGTAATTCAACCATGATTACTACAGGTTTAGATAGCTGGCTTGACTAATTAAAAAATCTAAAAAATGTTAGCTGACATGGGCTAATTGAGTGACTGACAATTTATTTCACAACCAAATTTCAAAATTGCACCTTGCGCATTCTACTATTCTTGAGACCCCGATTTGAGTTTCAAAAAATATTTTTTAAATATATATTTAACAAATGTAATTTTTGTGGGGGGGTGGTATTGATTCGCGGGCCAACAAAAACACCCGCCAGTTGCTCATCCCTGGTTTACATGGTATAGGCTGAACATAACCCACACTAAACTACCGTCCTAAATCACCCCCTGGTTTTCTCTTGGTGTTGGGGTGTACTTTAGGATCTTGATAATCAAAGCTGACCTAGCTATTAATAGGCTTAGTCCCAGCTGTTGCATAAGGGTCAGAGTTTTTTTCACTGGTAAGGGAGTTATTTCTGGAACCAAAACCAGGAGGACAAGTCAATGAATTACCCTTTCGTCCCATACATAGCTATTTGTGACTGTTTGATTTACCCCCCCCACACACACACTTCCTAGAAGTGCATTCTGATACTTCTCACTGTCACTGAAGAACATTCTCTCACTCTCACCCCCCCTGAGCCAGTGAATTCCCCCACCCCCACTTTCTGAGTGTACTGTAAACTGTGCTCTGTCTGTGCTGTATGGGTGTGAATCATCATAAGGCATTTCAGGAATCGGTTATGTAACTGTCCTTTACAGTAGTGGGGACTGGGAGGGAGGGAGAGTAAGACTGGGGAGGAGTGGAGGCGACTCCGGGACGAGTTGGTAGAGCATGGCGCTTGCAACGCCAGGGTTGTGGGTTCGAAAGTATGAATGTATACATATATGAATGTATACAATGCATTGCTGTAAGTCGCTCTGGATAAGAGCGTGTGTAAAATGGTCTGAATTTTAATCTGTCTCCTTGGATTGTAACCTTTTTGAAATGTTTAGATGTTTTTTTTTCAGTAGCAGGCTCCTTTTGGAAGGGTTTGCCCCTGGAACTTACTCCAGGGTTGCATTGATTAGGGCATGCAACAGAAAATGTTTTAACTTCTTGCAACGGAAAACAAAAATGAATTGTTTTATTTTTGACATGTTCAGGTATTCCCTACATGTTTCAATGTGTTTTCTAACAAATATGACCCAGTGCAGGGAGGTGGGAGTGACCGGTGATGAAGAGCAAGACTGATAAACTGCCTGGCAATTGGCAAACGGTTTGCTTCCTACAGAAAGGTCACTTTAGGCTATGTTCCGTCCCAGAGAGAGAAATTACGTCTGGACTTGTACCGCGGCTGCAACGGAAGGACAAAGTACAGAAATATGTACACGGCCTTTCGACAACCTCCTGGATTACATAATGTATCCCTTTTTAAAATGGGTTGAATACCTCTTTTCATATTAGGGTTTTGTGCCCAACCTTTCAATAAGCTCTGTATTATATATGTTGTTAAATTGGTTTGTTAAACCAATATGACAGAGGTCACAATGGGACTGTTTTGAATGTTAATGGAACTGAATTCAGAGCAAAKAGGTCGTTTTGTAGATGGGTTAGTCGACGAGAGGGCGTTTTATGTCATGTTTTTCTACTCTGTTGGCTCACCACCAGCCTCTGTCTGCAAAAATTAAATTACTTTTCTTCCTGTTTTGCTTTTTCTCTTTTTTTAATGTTTATCATGTTTTAGTTGGAGGCTTTCCTGGCTGGGTTTTCATGAAGGTGTCACCTTGATCCCAATATAGTGTACTACTTTTGAGAAGGACCAGCATAGGGCTTTGGTCAAAAGTAGTGCAGTGTGTATATAGGGAATAGGCTGCCATTTTCAAACGTAACAAGCTCCAGGTGTTCCTGCCTCACCACTCTGCCCTTGGAGTCTGGTTCTGAGAGAGTAGTCTGGCTGGACTGGACCAAACTTGGATGTTCTGTCCTGACTGATGTGCTGTTGGGTCAGTCTGGGTTCAAAGGTTGGCTATGCTAATAGCTGTCAGTGTGGGGCAGTGATGTTTTCCTGGTTGAAAATTGTGTATGTGGATCTGAGCAGGGCAGGACAATACAGGACTGGGTCAGGCTTGGGTGACAAGCTGGGCTTATAGGTAGGTAAAAGAGCCATATACAGTGAAAGTATTCAGAAATTATTCATACCCTTTGAATTATTCCACATTTTGTTGTGTTAAAGCCTGATGCTAAATGGATTCCAATTTTTTCTCTCTTACCCATTAACACACAATACCCCCATAATGACAAAGTGAAAACATGTTTTTAGAAATGTTATAAAATGCATTAAAAAAATGAAATCCCTAGATATCTGATTTAAATAAATATTTGCTATGACTCCCCAAATTGAGCTCCAGTGAATCCAATTTCCTTTGATCGTCATTGATGTACAGTTGAAGTCGGAAGTTTACATACACTTAGTTTGGAGTCATTAAAACTCGTTTTTCAACCACTCCACAAATGTATTGTTAACAAACTATAGTTTTGGCAAGTCATTTAGGACATCTACTTTGTGCATGACACAAGTAATTTTTCCAACAATTGTTTATAGACTGATTATTTCACTTATAATTCACTGCATCACAATTCCAGTGAAGTTTACATACACTAAGTTGACTGTGCCTTTAATAARCAGCTTGGAAAATTCCAGAAATCTATGTCATGGCTTTAAAAGCTACTGATAGGCTGATTTCCATCATTTGTTATTTGGAGGTGTACCTGTGGATGTATTTCAAGGCCTACCTTCAAACTCAGTGCCTCTTTGCTTGACATCATGGGAAAATCAAAAGAAATCAGCCAAGACCTCAGAAAAAGAATTGTAGACCTCCACAAGTTTGGTTCATCCTTGGGAGCAATTGCCAAATGCCTGAAGCTACCATGTTCATCTGTACAAACAATAGTATGCAAGTATAAACACCATGGGACCACGCAGCTGTCTTACCGCTCAGGAAGGAGACGCGTTCTGTCTCCTAGAGATGAACGTACTTTGGTGCGAAAAGTGCAAATCAATCCCAGAACAACAGCAAAGAACCTTTGAGATGCCTGCGAGGAAACCAGTACAAAAGTATCTATATCCACAGTAAAACGAGTCCTATATTGACATAACCTGAAAGGCCACTTAGCCAAAACCGACATAACAAGCCAGACTGATTTGCAACTGCACATGGGACAACAATCGTACTTTTTGGAGAAATGTCCTCTTGTCTGATGAAACAAAAATAGAACTGTTTGGCCATAATGACCATCGTTATGTTTGAAGGAAAAAGGGGGAAGCTTGCAAGCAGAAGAACACCATCCCAACCGGGAAGCACGGGGGTGGCAGCATCATGTTGTGGGGTGCTTTGCTGCAGGAGCGACTGGTGCACTTCACAAACTAGATGGCATCATGAAGGGAGAAAATTATGTGGATATTTTGCAACAAGTCTCAAAACATCAGTCAGGAAGTTAAAGCTTGGTCGCATATGGGTCTTCCAAATGGACAATAATCCCAAGCATACTTCCAAAGTTGTGCAAACTGGCTTAAGGACAACAAAGTCAAGGTATTGAGTGGCCATCACAAAGCCCTGACCTCAATCTTATATAAAATTGTGGGCAGAACTGAAAAAGCGTGTGCGAGCAAAGAGGCCTACAAACCTGACTCATGTACAACAGCTCTGTCAGGAGGAATCGGCCAAAATTCACCCAACTTATTGTGGGAAGCTTGCGGAAGGCTACCCGAAACGTTTGACCCATGTTGAACAATTTAAAGGCAATGCTACCAATATTAATTGAGTTTATGTAAACTTCTGACCCACTGGAAGATATGAAGAAGAAATAAAAGCTGAAATAATCATTCTCTCACTATATTCTGACATTTCACATTCTTAAAATAAAGTGGTGATCCTAGCTGACCTAAGACAGGGAATTGTTACTAGGATTAAATGTCAGGAATTGTGAAAAACTGAGTTAAATGTATTTTGGCTAAGGGGTATGTAAACTTCTGACTTCAACTGTAACTACAACGTGATTGGAGTCCACCTGTGGCCAAATCAGTTGTTTGGACATGTTTGAAAATAAACACACTTTTATATAAGGTCCCACAGTTGACGTGCATGTTAGAGGAGAAACTATACCATGAAGTCCAAGGAACGTTTGTAGATCGCTGAGATAGAATTGTGATGAGGCATATTGCGAAGGATATAAAACAATTTATAGAGTGTTAAAGGTTTCCAAGATGTGCTAAGTGATACGGACATACTCAAGGCTGTAATTGCTGCCGAAGATGCTTTACAAAATTTGGACTCGGTGAATACTTAAGTAAAAATTTGCTAATATCTATTTCATCAATTTTTTTATTCAGGCTGTAACACAACAAAATGTGGAATAAGTCAATGGTTATGAATATATGACTAGGTGGGGCTTGGTTGAGCTGTATTAGGTTGCATTGAGCATGTCAGTGTTGGCTACAATGTGACAGTGGAGAATGTATGGGATCATACTGAGAGGGCTGTTTATGTGGGCCATTACCTTGGTTTCCTCCTCAACCTTGTTTGTCACTCTTTCCAGCCGCATGGAGAGCCAGAAACACCTGCCCATAGCCCCTTCACATAGCCCCAGTGGTCAGAGTTTCATAAGCTCTCCATATTTATTAGCACTTACATAAGCACCCCAGATCTAGTTCAGTGTCTCCAGTCTGGAGGCAGGGCCAGACAGGTTTGTATCCAACTCTGGCCCAGTCACTCCCTGTTAACCACCAAMAAATGTGTGTCTCAATGGATTTTTTATATCAATCCCTCTGGGTCAGTTTGTTTTTTAACTGTTCTTGAATCTGTTTTTACCMTTCCTTCAGTGATGGAGCAATCCATGCCTGTTCTATACAACTCGAGTCCTCGAGTACCCTGGACAAGCATACCTGATTCAACAAGTCAACTAATCATCAGGCCCTCAATGAGTTGAATCTGTATTTTTTTGTCCAGGGTTACAATAAAATGTGTGCAGTTGGGGGTACTCAAGGGCTGCAGTTAGGAACCACTGATATACAGCGTACCTTTTTTTACAGGTTTTCAATCAACATTTATTTTAATTGATTTATGTTTTGTATACCAATAATTACACCCTCCCCCCTCTGTCTCTCTTTACAGACCAGCCTCATACCGCTCCCTTCAGCTCAGAGAATGAAGCACAGGGAGGGGACTCTGCGGGATGGCAATGCACCCCCCCATCTACCTCAGCCTCGGGGGAGACGCCGTCCCACCCCTCAACGCAGCCCCACTCTCGACCGTCCTCACGGCCTGAGAACCAAATCCCCTCGCAGTCCCTGAGTGAAACCAAGAAGAGGTCCCACTCCAACAAACCCGCACACATGAGGAGGAACATCAGGTATGAMCCCTGACCTCTAACAACATCCAAACTCACAGATATAGAGAACAACATCTAATATAGGCCCTTAACCAGCTTCAAAGATGCAATGAATGGTGATATTTAACCATTAATTCTTTAACTCTTTATCATCTGATCCATACAGCACATGCAGTGTATCTTCAACTGTGTTCTCTTGCAATATCTAGCGTTCTGTCTTGTTGATTTTCCCTAGAGAGGGCTCACTATGAAGGCTCTAAGTAGAATATCTCTGTATTACTCAGTCTGGCAACAAGTCAATCATGCTGCCATGAGTGGGATTATTTCCCCAGTGTTTATTACAGTATTACAGCTCTCTCTCTCTCACACACACACACACACACACACACACACACACACACATGCAGAGATACGTTCACTAGACCAAAAGTATGTGTACACCCCTTCAAATTAGAGGATTTGGCTATTTCTGACAGGTGTATAAATCAAGCACACAGCCATGCCGTCTCCATAGACAAACATTGGCAGTAGAATGGCCCCTACTGAAGAGCTCAGTGACTTTCAATGTGGCACCATCATAGGATGCTACCTTTCCAACAAGTCAGTTCGTCAATGCCAGAGCTGCCCCGGTCAACTGTAAGTGCTGTTATTGTGAAGTGGAAACATCTAGGAGCGACACTCACTACTGAGTTCCAAACTGCCTCTGGAAGCAATGTCAGCACAAGAACTGTTCGTCGGGGGCTTCATGAAATGAGTTTCCATGGCCGAGCAGCCGCACACAAGCCTAAGATCGCCATGCGCAATGCCAAGCGTCGGCTGGAGTGGTGTAAAGCTCGCCGCCATTGGACTCTGGAGCAGTGGAAACGCGTTCTCTGGAGTGATTAATCACACTTCACCATCTGGCAGTCCGACACATGGATCTGGGTTTGGCAGATGCCAGTAGAATGCTACCTGCCCGAATACAAAGTGCCAACTGTAAAGTTTGGTTGAGGAGTAATAATGGTTTGGGGCTGTATTTCATGGTTTGGGCAATGCCCCTTAGTTCAAGTGAAGGGAAATCTTAACGCTACAGCATAGAATAACATTCTAGACGATTTGGTGCTTCCACTTTGTGGCAACAGTTTGGGGAAGGCTTCTTTCCTGTTTCAGCATGATAATGCCCCGTGCACAAGCAGGTCCATACAGAAATTATTTGTCCGATCGTGTGGAAGAACTTAGACTGGGCCAGGCCTAATCGCCCAACATCAGTGGCCGACTTCACTAATGCTTCTTGTGGGGCTAAGATGGAAGCAAGTCGCGCAAGCAAATGTTTCAACATTAGTGAAAGTCTTCCCTAGAAGATGGGGAGGCTGTTTATTAGCAGCAAAGGGATCAACTCTATATTATTGCCCATGATTTTAGAAATAGATACATAATACATGCATACATGCGTGTGGCACAAACAATCACACACACACACACACACACACACACACACACACACACACCACACACACACACACACACAGATATATGACACACACACATATACACAACACAGGAACACATACACAATTAGTAAATGATATAATCCCATCGTGCGATCTGGCTCGGTCCTAGTCAGTCTGTGGCCTTATAAACAGAGGATGGTGCCCTGGTGCCTATTATGAGCTCTCTCTTCTCCTTCTCCATCCTCTCTGTCCTCTCTCTTGTCTCCCTTTATTCCTCTATGTGATGTAGAAGCTATGATGGTGTAGGCCAGCAGTTGGAGGCGGTGAACCAAGCTGCCCAGCAGAGGAGCTGGAGAGGCGGCAGAGGCTGGAACAGCAGAGGAAGAGGGCAGTCCATGTGGCCCTGCACGCTGAGTTACACACCAGGTGAAGACAGACACACACACCCACCAACACATACACTAATGATAGCTGGAGTGGTCCAAATCACGAAAATATTTTTGTCTTGAATTACTATAACTCTTGAAATAGTAATTTATCGTAAAATGATCATATGAAGATACCAGGCCTGGTTCTTTCCATAGCGAATTTGAAAGGAGTTTTATAAAGTACGACTAGAATATATATATATCATGCCTCGGATTCTTTAATTTTTAAGAGTTTATGTACAGTCAACCCAGGTGTAAAAATAGTAACAAATGGTTACTTCTCAAAGTATTGAGCTTTAGAGAGGAGTATAGCAAGGTGTCCATTGTCCTCCATATCTATTATATGGAAATTGAAATGTTAGCTATTAA
Organism: Salvelinus sp. IW2-2015; assembly: GCF_002910315.2. Lineage (NCBI taxonomy): Eukaryota > Metazoa > Chordata > Actinopteri > Salmoniformes > Salmonidae > Salvelinus > Salvelinus sp. IW2-2015. Next base: position 14,058,431 of record NC_036857.1, on the reverse strand, counting down.
AATTAGATCAACATGAAATCAGGGGTTTAGAAATCCAGGGAATAAAAACAAGTGTCAATGTAATTGATGACTCAAGTTTTTTTTCTTGAAGTCGGCAATCTGGATCACTGCACAGTCTCATTGAAGATCTTGATACTTTTCCTAGCC
>NC_036857.1:14050433-14058259 GCF_002910315.2 Salvelinus sp. IW2-2015 | reverse complement strand
TTATTGTGGTTCGAAGTTGGCTTTTCTGTGAACGAACTGTGTATGGGTCTCCTGCTTTGCTCACTCTGGCCAAGATGAGTTGGGGCTTTTTTCCCGACTTGTCGCCCTTTACTTTGTGGCTAGTATATGGAAGCAGAGTCGCGCAAGCAAATGTTTCAACATCTGGAGTGAAGCTTAACTAGAAATGTCGGGCAGGCTGTTTATAGCAGCAAAGGGATTTCAATCGGATATATGTGATTGCCGCATGATTTTTTAGAAATAGATACATATACATGCATTACATGCGTGGTTTGCGCACTGTTTTACACTACACCTACACACTTACTGGAGTGCGCACGCATCGACACACACAGGACACACAACAGACACACACGATTACTACTAGTGGTAATACGGGACACTATGCGCATCACAAGACACACAAAGGAACACATACAACATTAGTAATGTATATCCCCATGCGATCTGGCTCGGTCTAGTCAGTCTGTTGGCCTTATAACAGAGATGGGTGCCTGGTGCCTATTATGAGCTCTCTCTTCTCCTTCTCCATCCCTCTCTGTCTCTCTCTCTTGTCTCCCTCTATTCCTCTATGTGATGTAGAAAGCTACTGAGGGAGCAGCAGTTGGAGGCGGTGACCAAAGCTGCCCAGCAGGAGGAGCTGGAGAGGCGGCAGAGGCTGGAACAGCAGAGGAAGGAAGGGCAMGTCCCTGTGGCCCTGCTACCTGAGTACACACCAGGTGAAGACAGACACACACACACACACAAACACATACATAATTGATAGCTGGAGTGTCAAATCAGAAATATTTTTGTCTTGAATTACTATACTCTTGAAATATAATATTATCGTAATATCATAATAGAAGATACCAGGCCTGGTCTTCATAGCAGATTTTGAAAAGGAGTTTTATAAAGTACGACTAGAATATATATATATAAATGCCTGGATTACTTTAATTTTAAGAGTTATGTACAGCAACCCCAGGTGTAAAATAGTAAATAATGGTTACTTCTCAAAGTATTGAGCTTTTAAGAGGAGTATAGCAAGGCTGTCCATTGTCTCCATATCTATTTATTATGGAAATTGAAATGYTAGCTATTAAAATKAKATCCAACAAGAACATCAAGGGGTTAGAAATCCAGGGAATAAAAACAAGTGTCAATGTATGCTGATGACTCAAGTTTTTTCTTAAGTCCGCAATCTGGATCACTGCACAGTCTCATTGAAGATCTTGATTACTTTTCTAGCCTCTCTGGACTAAAACCTAATGATGACAAATGTACCATATTATTTATTGGATCGTTAAAAGACATTGTTTACACCACCTTGTAGTTTACCAATAAAATGGGCGGATGGTGAAGTAGACATACTTGATATTCATATCTCAAAAAATAATAATGAACTTATCACAATCAATTTCAATAGAAAGTTTGCAAAAATAGATAAGATTCTGCAACCATCGATAGTTAATACTTGTCTATTTATGGGRAAATCACATTGTGATAGGATCAAAGAGTTAATCGGTTTACTTACTAATGTTGCTGCCTACTCCAGACAACTTGTTTTTTAATACATATAAGAAAAACATATTTCATTTTATTTATTTGGAATGCTAAGCCAGACAAAATTAAACGTGCCTATTTATATAATGAATGTGAGTTTGGGGGGCTAAAATTATTAAATATTAAAGCTTTTAAACCTCTCACTTAAAGCTTCACTCATACATAAGTTATACTTAAACCCAAAATGGTTCTCCAGTAGATTATTAAGAAAGGCTCATCTTTTGTTTATAAATGGCCTTTTTGCCTTTATACAGATTACAACCTCTCATTCCCGACTAATTGAAAATAAAATGTTCATTAAAGTATTGCCCTTTCTTAAACAAGCCATACAAAGCTGGTTACAATTTCAGTTTTATCCTCCAGAAAAGATATACTGATACACTGATTAATAAAAAAAAACATTCTTTATGGATAAAATGTTTAAAAATTGTATTGTATTTATTAATGAATTTATGAATAGAAACGGTGGAGTTATGTCACATATGCAGCTATTGAAAATATATGGGAATGTCTGCTCAATCCAAACTCATAACCAACTGATTGCAGGATTACCACAATAATGGGAGGCAAGTGGAAAAGGGAGAAGGTAGGGAACTTGTTTGTCTGCCATGTATTGAAGAGACAAATTGTCTGAAAATAATTGGCATAAATAGAAAAATATACCAGTTTCATTTGAGGACAATAATGTTGAAAGCTGCACCATACAGGTTGTGAAATAAATGGGAAGAGATTTCCGATGTACCGATTCCCTAGCACATGGTTTATGAACTGATACAAAAAACACTTGATTCAACACAAGTTTTTCCATTAAAATTCTTGCCACCAACAGAATGCTATATACAGTTGAAGTTAGAAGTTTACATCCACTTAGGTTGGAGTCATTAAAACTAGTTTTTCAACCACTCCACAAATTTCTTGTTAACTTCTCTGGGATAGGTGGGACGGTAGCGTCCCACTTGGCTAAAATCCAGAAAAAATGTAACGCGCCAAATTCAAATATATTACTATAACAATCAATCTTTCATGAAATCACACATGAAAGACACCAAATTAAAGCTACACATGTTGTGAATCCAGCCAACATTCAAAAAGGATTTACGGGGAAAGCACACCAAACAATTATGTTAGCTCAGTACATAGCCACAGAAAAACACAGCCATTTTCCCATCAAAAGATAGTAGTCACAAAAAGCAGAAATAGAGATAAAATTAATCACTAACCTTTGATGATCTTCATCAGATGACACTCATAGGACATCATGTTAAACAATACATTTGTGTTTTGTTCGATAATGTGCATGTTAAGGGAGGGTTGGCAGCCGGGATGTCTTGTCCCACTCGCGCTCTACGCGACCTGCACTTGTGGTGGTCTCGGACGCATGCATGCTGACATTCGGATTTCGCTTTAGTTGTACGGTTTTTCCTCTGACACTTGGTGGGCTCACGCTGTAGAATAGTCTGCAAAACCGTTGATTCCTAACATGTAATTGACTCAGTGAGTAAAATACTTATGAAAATTTGATTGTTTCCTTTATTTCCTTCTCCATACATTAAAAAGCATGTTTTTCATTTGTATTATGTGTATTGTGTGTAGATGGGTGAGGAAAAAAATAGGAATTTAATACTTTTGAATTCAGGATGTAAACAACAAAATGTGGAATAAGCAAAGGGGTATGAATACTTCTGAAGGCACTGTATTGGATAGTTGTGAAATTAATTTAGTAGGGCTGCATCAGAGGCTCGCCAGAGAGAATGTGCTGGGACTCAACTATGGGTGGTAACATGGAATAACAAGGAAGTGAGAATAGAGGCTTGCATGAGTCACTTGACACTAAAGGTATAAAAGGGGAGAAATATTGGAAGGATGATGTCCAAGGGTGCGTCTCGATAATAAACTCATAAAAGAAAGAAACATCACTTTTTTTTCAGGACCCCTGCTTTCAAGATAATTGGTAAAAATCCAAAATAACTTCACAGATTTCATTGTAAGGGTTTAAACAAACTGTTTCCCTCCCGCATGCTTTGTTTCAATGAACCATAAAAATTAATGAACATGCACCTGTGGAACGGTCGTTAAGACACCACAGCTTACAGACGGTAGGCAATTAAGGTTCACAGTTATGAAAACTTGGAAACTAAGAGGCCTTTCTCTGACTCTGAAAAACACCAAAAAGAAGATGCCAGGTCTGCTCATTCTGCGTGAACGTGCTTAGGCATGCTTGCAAGGAGGCATGAGGACGCAGATGTGGCCAGGGCAAATAAATTGCAATGTCCGTACTGTGAGACGCTAAGACAGAGCTTCAAGAAGACAGGATGGACAGCTTGATCGTCCCTCTCAGTGGCAGCCACGTGTAAACATGCGCAGGATCGGTACATCCGACATCACACCTGCGACAGGTACAGGATGGAAACACTGCCTGAGTTACACCAGGAACGTCACAATCCCTCCATCAGTTCTCAGACTGTCCGCAATAAGGCTGAAGAAGAGGCTGGACTTGAGGGCTTGTAGGCCTGTTATAAGGCAGGTCTCACCAGACATCACCGGCAACAATGTCGCTATGGGCCCACAGTCGCTGGACCAGAACAGGACTGGCAAAAAGTGGCTCTTCACTGACAAGTCAGCAGTTTTGTCTACAGGGGTGATGGTCGATTCTCGTTTATCGCGAAGGAATGAGCGTTACGAGGCGTGTATCTGGGAGGGATCGATTTGGAGGTGGAGGGTCGTCATGGTCTTGGGCGGTGTGTCAACAGCATCAACGGACTGAGCTTGTTGTCATTGCAGGCAATCTCAACCCTGTGCGTTACAGGGAAGGCATCTCCTCCTCTATGTGGTACCCTTCCTGCAAGGCATCATCCCTGACATGACCCTCCAGCATGAACAATGCCACCCAGTCCATATTGCCTCGTTCTGTGCATGATTTCCTGCAGACAGGATGTTGCAGTGTTCTGCGATGGCCAGCGAAGAGCCCGGATCTCAATCCATTGAGACGTCTGGGACCTGTTGGATCAGAGGGTGAGGGCTAGCAGAATGTCGGGACCTGTGGTGGCTTTGTGGAAGAGTGGGGTAACATCTCACCAGAACTGGCAATCTGGTGGCAGTCATGAGGAGGAGAATGCACTGCAGGACTTTAATTGTAGCAGGCTGGCCCCACACAAGATACTGACCGTTACTTTTTGATTTTGACCCCTTGTTCAGGGACACATTATCTATTTCTGTTAGTCCATGGGCTGTGGAACTGTCCCGAACTTCCGCCGAAGTTGTCCCTCTCTTTGTTCGGGCTGCGTTCAGCGCAGTCGAAGTCACCGGACCTTCTAGCCATCGCTGATACCACTTTTCCAATTTTATCGTTGGATTTTGAGTTCACTTGTCTCCATCACACTGCTTATCCTTATTCGCATCAATTACATGTTGTGTATTTAAGCATAGCCTCTGTTTCACCAGTTGAGTTCAGCCACATAGTTTAACAGTTCATCTTAGGGGTATTGTGGGATGGTCATTGAGTCTTGAGTCTTTGTTCGCAACGAGGCTATTGCTGGCATCACTAACCTTTCTTTCTTGTTAACTTCTCTGGGTATAGGTGGGACGGTAGCGTCCACTTGGCTAAATCCAGAAAAATGGTAACGCGCCAAATTCAAATATATTAGCTATAACTAATCAATCTTTCATGAAATCACACATGAAAAGAAACAACACAAATTAAAGCTACACATGTTGTGAATCCAGCCCAACATTCAAAAAGGATGTTTACGGGGAAGCACACCAACATTTATTGTTAGCTCAGTACATAGCGCACAGAAAAACAGCAGCCATTTTCCATCAAAGATATAGTAGTCACAAAAGCAGGAGATATAGAGTTGAGGAAATTAATCTATCTGTAACCCTTATGTTATGGATTCTGGCTAATCTAAGGAATGACACTTCTATCATGGGTATATTGACTCATGTTAAAGGGTGGGCTCAATACTATTGTGGATATTGAATGATTTGTTCAGGCTTGTATTATACTCTTGTTGTCGACTGATTTATTAGTCCTTCTCCACAAATCTCTGTTTACATTGGCGCCATGTTTCAGAAATGCCTCAAAATATCCGGAGTAATTGCAGAGAGCCACGTCAAATAACAGAAAATACCTCATCATAGAACTTTTGATGAAAAGATACATGTTTTTAACACAGAATTAAAGAACACTTGTTCTTAATGCAACCGCTGTTTTTAGATTTTTTTTAAAACTTTACGTAAAAGCGCTCTAAAATTTAACAACCAATTGCCTCTGGCATGTTGGAGTCCACAGAAATAGAAAATTAACATCAATAAAATATTTCTTACCCTTTTGATTATGTTCATCAGAACTGCACTGCCGGAATTCTAGTTCACAATAAATCGTTTGTTTTGTTCGATTATGTTCCATTAACTTTAATGTCCAACTAGCTTACTTTTGCTAGCATGTGTAGTACACGTGTCCAAACGCTACGGCAGATGCAGGCAAACGTGGACGAAAACTTTAAAAAGTTATAATACAAGTCGAATAAACTGGTCAAACTTAGTAGAGAATCAATCTTCAGGATGTTGTTTATCATTTATAATCCAAATAAAGGTTCCAACCCGGATAATTATTTTTTTCATCTCTATAAGTTAATGGGAACGCATGGCGATATCATGAGGATTACGCGTGACGCAAGAACTGGCAATCTGCCAGACACTGACCTGCAAACACCTCCCAGCCGGTCCCACATCAACAGTATAGGCTTCATTCCGCGTTCTACAGACTGTTGACATGCTAGTGGAAGAAGTACGAAGGTGGCAACAGATCGCATATATTACAGGGAATTGAATAGGCCGATATAAGTTTAACAATGACCAAGTCCTCAGAATTCTCAACTTCCTGTTTGGATTTTTTCTTCAGGTTTTTGACTACCATATGAGTTCTGTTATAACTCACAGACATCATTCAAACAGTTTTTAGAAACTTCAAGAGTGTTTTATATCCAATAGTAATAATAATATGCATGATATTAAAGTATCTGGGACAGAGTAGGAGGCAGTTCACTAAATGGGACACGCAATTCATACAAAAGTGAAAATGCTGTCCCCGTATATCAATTGAAGTTAACAAATATATAGTTTAGTGCAAGTCGGTAAGGAAGAATCTACTCTTGTGCATACTTAGAACTACAGAAGTATGATCTATAGTTCTTATCTAGCAGATTCTCTGTTAGTCATACTAAGAACATATATTTTATTAAATTTCCTGGGCAACTCTCTCTAATTACAAAGTTCCTCTGAGTATTATTAAATGAGTGAGTCCAACAAGTCAATTACCAAGTTGGGGTTCAATTTACAATATACTAAGTTGACTGTGCCTTTAATAAAACAGCTTGTAATAAAATTCCAGAAAATTTTATGTAATGGCTTTAGAATCTGAATAGGCTAATTGACATCAATTTGAGTTCAATTGGAGGTGTACCTGGTGGATGTCGTTTGTTGCAAGGCCACCTCAAACTAGCAGTGCCTCTTTGCTTGACACATCATGGAGAAATATCAAAAGGAATCACGCCAAGACTCATGAAAACAAACTGTAATCTCCACAAGTTCTGGTCACCTTGCTGAGCACAATTTCCAAAATGCCAGAATGAACAGAACTAACGTTTCATACATGTAGAAACCATAATGCGTAGTGTCAAGTAAGTATCATACACCTCCGATGCGGACCAACGACAGCCGTCAATCCTAAACCACTCTAGGCAAGGAGACTGATGTCTGTCTCCTAGAGATGATACTAGCTATTGCGATGCAAAAGTGCAAATCAATCCCAGACACAACCAGCAAAGGTAGCCTTGGTGAAAGATGCTGTAGGAAAACCAGGTACAAAGAAAGTATATACTCACCACAGCTAAACAAGTCCCCTATACGACCATATACCTAAAGGAGGCCACGCGTCACAAGGAAGAAGCCACTGCCATAAACCGCCATAAAAAAGCGCAAGACTACGGTTTTTGCACAGCTGCACAATGGGGCAACGATCGGGCTATCTTTTTGGAGAAATGTCCTCTGGTTCCTGATGAAACAATAAATAGACCTGTTTAGCATAATGACCAATCGTTGATGTTTGGAGGAAAAAAGGCGGAGGCTTGTAAGCCGAAGAACACCATCCCCTCATGAAGCACGGGGTGGCAGCCTCATGTTGTGGGGGTGCTTTTGCTGCAGGAGGGACTGGTGCACTTCACAAATAGGATGGCCACAATAGGAGGGAGAAATTATGTGAA
>NC_036857.1:14047711-14050408 GCF_002910315.2 Salvelinus sp. IW2-2015 | reverse complement strand
TATATTGAAGCAACATCTCAAGACATCAGTCAGGAAGTTAAAGCTTGGTCGCAAATGGGTCTTCCAAATGAACAATGACCCCAAGCATACTTCCAAAGTTGTGGCAAACTGGCTTAAGGACAACAAAGTGAAGGTATTGGAGTGGCCATCACAAAGCCCTGACCTCAATCCTATAGAAAATGTGTAGGCAGAACTGAAAAAGTGTGTGCGAGCAAGGAGGCCTAAAAACCTGACTCAGTTACACCAGCTCTGTCAGGAGGAATGTGCAAAAATTCACCCAACGTATTGTGGGAAGCTTGTGGAAGGCTACCTAAAACGTTTGACGCAAGTTAAACAATTTAAAGGCAATGCTACCAAATACTAATTGAGTGTATGTAAACTTCTGACACACTGGGAATGTGATGAAAGAAATAAAAGCTGAAATAAGTCATTCTCTCTATTATTATTCTGACATTTTTACATTCTTAAAATAAAGTTGTGATCCTAGCTGACCTAAGACAGGGAATTTTTTCTAGGAAAGGAATTGTCAGGAATTGTTAAAAACTTAGTTTAAATGTATTTGGCTAAGGTTTATGTAAACTTCCGACTTCAACTGTATATGGGGCATACAACAATCTCAGCTCTGTAGATTATTCTGCGAAAAGATAGAATCACTACATAATTTGTTCTGATATTGCCCACATATAGCTTGTTTCTGGTCACAGGTTCAGGAATGGTTCAAAAATCACAACATTCACTTAAAATTAACCTTACAAATAGCAGTGTTCGGCAATTTGGAAAGCCATAGTCAGTCAATATATAGTATAATAATACTCGTAGGAAAGGTGTTTATCTTTAGCTCACAATCTGTGGATACTACATGATTAGAAAGTTTCAAAATATATGTAAAACATCACAGAACAATTGAAAATATATATGGCACATGGAAACCAAACACGGGTGGTCTATGGTGATAGGTGGGATGGGCTGAGAGTGTGTCACGTTCCTGACCTGTTTTCTGTTGTTTTGTATGTGTGTGATGGTCAGGGYGTGAGTTTTGGGTGGGCAGTCTATGTTTGCTGTTTCTATGTTGGTTTTGGGTTGCCTGGTATGGCTCTTAATTAGAGGCAGGTGTTTTGCGTTTTCCTCTAATTGAGAGTCATATTAAGGTAGGTTGTTCTCACTGTTTGTTTGTGGGTGATTGTCGCTGTGTCTGTGTATTTTGCACCACACGGTACTGTCTCGTCTCGTTCGTTCGGTCGTTCCTGTTTATGTGTTCCTCGTTTCATGTAAGTTCATAGTTTAGGTCTGTCTAGTTCGTTTTGTTATTTTGTTAATCATTCAAGTGTATTTCGTTTCGTGTTTTTCCGTCTTGTCAAATAAACATTATGTATTCATCACCCGCTGCGCCTTGGTCTACTCACTCACCGAGGGACGGCCGTTACAGAGTGGCTGAGGGGTGGGATTAAAGACTTTATGTTCAATAATGTATTGTTATGTGATTGCTGTATATAAAAGCTGAAAAGCTGTAAAAGCAAAGATGTGTCCTGCGAAGAGCGCGTTGGTGGATGGGTTAATAAATGTCAAAAATCATATATATATATATATATATATATATATTACCAGTCAAAAGTTTGGACATCTACTCATTCCAGGGTTTATCTTTATTTTAACAATTTTCTACATTGTAGAATAATTGTGAAGAAATCAAAACTATGAAATAACACACATGGAATCATGTAGTAACCAAAAAAGTGTTAAACAAATGAAAATATATTTTATTTTTGAGATTCTTAAAAGTAGCCACCCTTTGCCTTGATGACCCCCAGAGAGAGATCTCTAGGCTCTGATCAGGCCTACACCCACAACAAGGGCAACTGCGTTCATCACCTCTGGCCTGCTCGCGCCTCCTACCACCTGAGAAGTAAAGTTCCCGCTCAGCCCAGTCAAAACTGTTCGCTGCTCTGGCCCCCCAATGGTGGAACAAACTCCCTCACGACGCCAGGACAGCGGAGTCAATCACCACCTTCCGGAGACACCTGAAACCCCACCTCTTTAAGGAATAGCCTAGGATATGGATAAAGTAATCTCTTCTGCACCCCCCCCCTTAAAAGATTTAGATCACTTTGTAACAGTGGCGCGTTCCACTGGATGTCATAAGGTTGATGCACGCAATTTGTAAGTCGCTCTGGATAAGAGCCGTCTGCTAAATGACTTAAAGATGTAATGTAATGTTAAACTCTGTGAAGCATTTATTTGGTCTATAATTCTGAGGTTGGTACTCTAATGTACTTATCCTCTGCAGCAGAGGTAACTCTGGGTCTTCCTTTCCTGTGGCAGTCCTCATGAGAGCCAGTTTCATCATAGCGCTTGATGGTTTTGCGATTGCACTTGAAGAAACTTTCAAAGTTCTTGAAATTGTCTGGATTGACTGACCTTCATTTCTTAAAGTAATGATAAGCTGTCATTTTTCTTTGCTTATTTCAGCTGTTGTTCTTTGCCATAATATGGACTTGGTCTTTTACCAAATAGGGCTATCTTCTGTATACCACTCCTACATTGTCACAACACAACTGATTGGCTTAAATGCATTAAGGAAAGAAATTAAAAAAATTAACGTTTAACAGGGCACACCTGTTAATTGAAATGCATTCCAGGTGACTACCTCACCTCAATGAAGCTAGTTGAGAGAATGCCAAGAGTGTGCAAAGCGGTCAT